>NW_015389465.1:0-2259 GCF_001527695.2 Protobothrops mucrosquamatus | reverse complement strand
ATACGTGTTGTTGTTTCCCCTATCCTTTAGAGTGCTTCTCTGCGTTTACAAGGAGTCTTCATTCTTTGATATAGTCTGATGTCTTGGATTGACTTAGTCATATAATCCCCAAATCATCTGCCCCTTGATAAATATGCAAACAGTCCTGGCCTGCTAAGCCACATTTTTTTCTGAAGAAGCTGATCCGAGTTCATCGAAAAGCTGTTTCCTGTTTATTGAAGTACCAAGTGCAAATACTTCTCATGAAATCGCCAAGATCAGATAGATGATATATTGGAAGCAGTTAAAATAGCCATTGCCTCAGGGCAAGTAATTGCCTTAGGTTGTCTTGGAGTCTCTTCCTGCTCTGTAATTCTATGACTCGTGCAAATGGAACTGCTTTTGGTTTCCTTCCTTAGACAATAGACTCTATGAGCGGGCATGTTTGGGAAGCACGTGTGCACTTGCTACAGGATGATTATATTTGCATAATAATCACAGATTGTTATGCCACAACTTGGATGACTCTGCTTCCTCAGTAAACACTCCCACTGTGGCATATGGGTTTTAGTAGCCTAGCCTGGCTGCAATTCTGCTGGCATTAGCCAGCCAATGGAGTGAGTTAAAGGGAGAGAGAGAGAGAGAGAGAGAGAGAGAGAGAGAGAGAGAGAGAGAGAGAGAGAGAGAGAGAGAGAGAGAGAGAGAGAGAGAGAGAGAGAGAGAGAGAGAAGATAATATGTACAAAACAAAGTGAACGAATGGCTAGAGAGAAAAGTGGAAGAGAGGCATTGAGAGAGAGAGAGAGAGAGAGAAGATAATATGTACAAAACAAAGTGAATGAATGGCTGGAGAGAAAAGTGGAAGAGAGGAATTGAGTGTGTGGAGCAGTTATCGGTTCTTGGTTGGGAAAGAAGAAAAAAGATCTATGGATGGCATCCCTGGGGAAATGAAGACTCAGAGAGCTCCACTAGAATGGGAAGGAGGGATCTGGTTGGTTGCAGACAGTGGCTTCACTCAAGACCAAGGAGAAGATTGGATATGGGTGGAGAAGCCCTGGTCTCTGAGGAAGAGAAGACCTGAAAGAGGTTCTTCCCCAAGACAGAAACAGTAAGGTGTTTGGCTGAGTAGATCCAGGAAAAAATCAAGCTGTGGCGAACACACAGCAATGAATTCCAGTTGGTTCTTTTCTTTTCATTTTCATTCCAGAAATGGAAAAGAGAGATGGGGGGGGGGGAAATGAAAAGAAAGCAGGAGAGCTAGAAGAGAATAATCTCTGGGAGGAGATTTAGGAGAAAGCTTGGCATCAGATGAATAGTAGTATTGTGTTGCATACAACGTTGCAAATACCTATTGTAAATATTGTCACTCTATATAGTAAAAAAGCATAAAAGCCTTCACTCTTATTTTTCTGTGTCAATTGCCACCCTCGCACAACAATACAACTCCAATTCAAAAAGGAAATCTGTCACACAGTGACAGCCACTACCATATCTGCTGAAGTTCTGAATGATGCTGAGATCACTTGAGTAAGTAAGTAGCTTTCAAAAAATTGAAAAAGGCACACCTGTCCCTCACCTTCTTAGAGGTGCAACCTGAGGCCTAGATTACCACATCACTTCATTCTGCATTGTGAAAGTATAGAATGAGCCAAACAGAAGAAACTTCTTTGAGAAGATTGGTCATCAAAATATACAACATAAAATTAGGCTAAATAGCAGGAAAGCAGTTTGACATCAGATGATTTACCAAGCAACTGATATCTTTAAATGTCTTCTTTAGTGTTCTCTTGGTGGCATTTGAGTTGAATTGCTTCTGGACATTTTATAATTTATTACTTTACTTTAGGATAATAAGATTAATATAAGACTTCTTGCTATCTAATATTTAAGAAATGTATAAGATTTATGCAAGCAAATGTAGCAGGCTTTTTGCACAGGTGACTGTAGCAACAGAGAGCCACAGAAATATGAAGGAAGAAATCTTCTGACCTATATATTGAAACTGTATTGTTCTATTGCAATGTATAATTAAAGCTGCATTAAAATTTGCATATACAAAACATTCCTAGCTTAGAGTTTCAGATCAGAATCTTCTGAATTACTCAAGAAGTGATGAAGTAAATCCAGGAAATTCGGTATGCAAAATGTTGTTTTACTTTTTAGAGTTTCAGCACCTTCCATTCATCTTGCACCACTGATGAGTGCTTAAACTGCCACAAGGACATTTATGGGGAGAGTCTTTTCTAGAGAGGAACACTGAGGAAAAAGGTGTATATTTTTT
>NW_015389464.1:13418-59938 GCF_001527695.2 Protobothrops mucrosquamatus | reverse complement strand
CACATACTCTAAAAAGTCACGGCACAAAAGGAAAAGAGGAGTGGGAGGGAAGAAGAAAACGGAAGTGCTTTGATCACAATTCTGAACAGCTGTGGATTTTACGGTGTGCTTCATTAATTTTTCAGCATTACTTCCTGCTTCTCTCTTTTTTTTTAAATAGGAAAACTATCAGTCAGTTTACAACTGGCAGTACGTCCACTGCCTATACTTTTGGTGCCGGGCTCTGAGTACGATGCATCCAAATGAAATCATGCAACCGCTGATTTACCCTTTGACCCAAGTTATCATTGGCTGCATTAAGTAAGTAGCTGCACATTGTTTACTCCTTTGGGCACCTACCCCCTTGACCGTGTAACTTTCAGAGGGCCAGATTAAGAAACACAGGTAGTCCCTAACTCACAGTTTTGTGATCGTTCATATTTACAACGGCACTGAAAAAGTGACGACCGGTTTTCACACTTACGACCGTGTAATCAAAATGACAAGGCACTGAAAAAAGTGACTTATAACCAGTTTTCACACAACTGTTGCAACATCCCCACGGTCATGTGATCAAAATTCAGACACTGGCATGCAACTGGGCACAAATTTATGACGGTTGCAGTGTCCCGGGATCACGTGGTTCCTCTTTTGTGACCAAAGTCAACGGAAGCGTCACTGACTTAACCATTGCAGGGATTCGCTTAGCTACGGTGGCGAGAAAGGTCGTAAACTGAGGCAAAACTAACTTAGCAACTGTCTGGTTTAGTCAGTAAGTCTGGGACAGCTTGTTGTGATAGCAGGCAGGAGTAAGAAAATGTTTTTAATTTGGAACAGTTTGCGCTCAGAAAGTTCCAAGTTTCAAGAGGAACATTTCAAGCATGGAAGCTTTTGTGTTAAAAATCCTTATCTGCTCCCCCCCCCCCCCAATGCTTGGGGTCAGGGATGGTTAAATAAATCAGGTCAGTGATGATAAGATGCTTTAAAAAAAAAAGACCCACGTAACCACAGAAAACACATATCTTCTCTTTTGGAAATTTTGACATTTGCATTCGATTTCGATTATTCGATTATTATTGCATTCGATTATTAACGTTGCATCCAGATTCTTCTTCCAGGGTCCCTTTGAAAATCAGTGAAGATAAACGGATCAGATTTTTTTTTCCGTGCTTGCTTCCTCCCCACCTGCCAAGCTCTCCCCCCCCCCAGGCTGTCTTTCCATCCCTTAAAGGGGGGCTCTTAATTGTCCTGTCAAGCCCTTTCTCGCCTGTCTTGGCAGGTCTATCAGTCTTCTGAGCAATTAATTCTCTTCGGCTTTAGCAGCCCTCCGAATTCCTGCCCGCGTTTTGCACCTGTAAAAAAAGTCACAATCCACGACAAGGAAATGTTTCTCAAGTCCCCTTTTACCAAAATTCCAACGTTAAAAAAAAAGTTTCCTTTTTTAAAAAAAACACTGACATTTTTAAAACTTGGCTTCGGTTTGATTTATTCTAAGATTGAGCATAGCAATAACACTTAGGCTTATGAACCGCGCCAGAGCAATATGCAACGCTCTCTGGGCGGTTGACAGTGTAAAAAGCATTATTTGCATATTGCCCCCCCCCAAAAAAAAACACCAATCTGGGTCCTCATTTTGGAAGGCTGAGTCAACCTTCAACCCCGTTAGGATCAAACCTCAGGCTGTGGACAGAGTTTGCCTGCAGTGCTGCACTTTAGCCACTATGCCACCAGGGCTTGTATGTTATTTATTCACAAATCTGTTTATTCAGGGCTATATAATATATTTATTCTAAAAGTCAGCCTACATAATATATTCAAGAGCTAAGATGATTAAATAAAGACTCAACTCAGGCACCGAGGTGATGTTGGGCCAGTTCTTGCCCCGCCCAGCCTATCCCGCTGATGCTTATTTTGTTGATGCTTGAATAAAGATTCTTATACAAGCCATCATACTCTCCTTTTTTTTTTAAAAAAAAGAGGGCAAATAGTAAACTTACAGTAAATATTCAGAAGTAAATCACTTCTGAATATTTAGACTTTGAGTTTAGAATTTGGGTGGTGTTTTACCCCCTTCCAGTTTTATCTATACTCGAAACCTTGGAGTTGGAAATTGGAAGAAGACCCAGAAAAACTACCCTAGAAATTGAATGACTGAACCTTAATTTATCCCCACCACAAATTGAGTGGCTCAGCCTTAATTTATCCCCACTGATGCTTTCTCCAATTTGAACCTTTTGGGGAAGACAGCGGGGGGAAAAATCACCCAACTGTATCAATTCTGCCTTTAAATTCATTCCAACTTCTATAGCAGTGATGGCGAACCTTTTAGAGACCGAGTGCCCAAACTGCAACCCAAAACCCACTTATGCATCGTCGGGTGCCAGGTGGGTGTGGCCCATTGGATGGGTGTGGCCAATTGGGGGGGTGGCTCATTGGGTGGGCGTGGCTTTGGTGGTAACGGCAGACTGGGTGGGACTAAAAAGTTCAATCAATCAATTCCAACTTTGCAAGATCTTTTTTTTCCCTGCGAGAAGTTGAAATTGACTGATTGATTGAACCTTTTTTTTTTTTTGCACAGGGCGGCGGAGGCCTAAAGCGAAAAAGTTTTATAAAACCCAGCTGGTGGCCTAGGACTGGGGCGACGGCACGCGTGCCCACAGAGAGGGCTCTGAGTGCCGCCTCTGGCACCTGTGCCATAGGTTCGCCACCACTGTTCTATAGGTTAATTCCCGCTGCTGCTGTGCTGATTTATTTCCATTTTTTAAAAAACGTACTTTCTCTATCCAGAAGATGGCACTAGTCCCTAGTGAAAAAGCCTTGAGAGCAGTTGGAGTGCCTGGGATGGGGGCAGCAGAGGGATTTGGGGAGCTTTGACAGAAGGGAAAGCGAGGTTTAGCATCTGCGGCACCTTCGTTGCTCCGGGGGAGAGTCCAGGGTAGAATTTTAAATGTGTTTCGCGACAATAACTAGGATAGCTAGCAATGGGAAAGAATTGCTCTTTCCTTTGTGGTTTTTTCTAAAACCTGCTGCTCTCCCATGCCTTGGGGGGTCACAGGGGTGGGTGGGTGGGTGGGCTGCCTATTGTGAATTCCCCTTGTGCTGGCAGAGATGAAGGGGAGGGGTCCAGCCTGGACGGCGAGGAGCGCTGTTGGGGGGGGTAGCTAGACCTTTATGGAGGAGGAAGGAAGTTCTGCCTTGACTTGAATTTTTTAAAGGCAAAGTTAAAAACATAATTTTGGTTTTTCTATCCATTTTCCCCCCTAATTTTAATTGTTTACTAGTACTTTTAAACTTTTTATTATAGAGTAAGTCTCCAGGAATCGCTGCATCAGCGAAATAGGCATCATAGAAGTTTAATAAAGATGGGCAGCGATTTAATATGTATACGTAGTTATATCTAAAGCGGTAGGTATATACATATGCATGTATGTAGCATATCTATATCTGGGTTATGATGCATGTGGACACTTTTCAGAGCAGGCGACGGAATTTCATTTTTAATGTGTGCCATTAAATGACAACAAAGGTTACCTTTCCATCTTTAATCTTTAAATAAACATATTATATTGCAAATAACAGGTCGTCCCTGCCTACAGCCTCAGCTGAGCACAAAGTTTCTCTCGCTCAACAGGACTGTTGTTAATTCAGCTTTCTCCCCGTTTTATGACCTTTCTTACCACGGATGTTGTTACGTGGATCACTGCTGTTGTAAGTCAGTCACATGGTTGTTAAATGAATCTAACTTCCCCCTTGACTTTGCTTGTTAGCAGGCCACCGATGGTGGTTTACACCAGCCCGGGACGCTGCAAACCGTCATAAACACGAATCAGTTGTCAAGTGCCTGAATTTGGATCCCCCGACCGAGGGGATTATAAATCTGGAAAATGGTCACCAATTGATTTTTCATGCCGTTGTACAGAATTAAGAAGAAAGACTAAAAGTGCAGGAAATAAAAACAGATATTTAAAGAGATTAATTTATATACCAACTTGTGTGGCTCATCCCCCTTCAAAATTGCGCACACATTTTGGTTAGACCCCCCCCTTAATTTTTTTAAATCCCTTTCCTTTTCCAGGCTGGTACCTACCGCTCGTTTCTACCCTCTGCGCATGCACTGCATTCGGGCGCTAACCCTCCTATCGGAGAGCACGCAGACTTTCATCCCTGTCCTGCCGTTCATTCTGGAGGTGAGTAGAGGAGAAGAGCTTGACTGCCTCTTCTTTGGGGCCGCCCCTGAGATACTGGAAGACTGCTATCATGTCCCCCCTCGTCCTTCTCTTCGTTAAACTAGACATACCCAATTCCAGCAATCAGTTCTTTGTAAATTTTAGTCTCCAGCCTGCTAATCCTCTTTGTCGCTCTTCTCCGCATTGAGGGAGTCACAACCCTCTACAGCAGGGGTGTCAAACTGCCGGCCCGCGGGCCAGATGTGTCACGAGGAAACCGCGTTCACCCCATTGCCTCCAGAAGCGGTGAATGCTCCAACGCTGGAAGTTTTTAAGAAGAGACTGGACAGCCGTTTGTCCGAAATGGTATAGGGTTTCCTGCCTGAGCAGGGGGTTGGACTAGATGACCTCCAAGGTCCCTTCCAACTATTATTATTATTATTATTATTATTATTATTATTATTATGGGGGGAAAGTTCCAATACGTCCGCGCGACGTCACGTGACGTGAGTTTGACATGTCTGCTCTACAGCTTGCCACCCTCTCTCTCTTCCTTCCCTCCCTCATCTCACAACTGGGGGGAAAGAAATTCTGGTAGGTGGGCAGTTCCTTCCTGAACTTTCAATTTCCTCTCTCTCCAGCACCAGCAGAACCAACCAGACACACGCCCATTGCATAAAAATAAACTCAGATTTTTTTTTTAAGCGTTCCCCCTTGCCACTCTTTTCCTCCTCCGGTTTTCAAAGTTTGCTTGTGACTCTTGCTTTAACTCCCAAATAAAAAGTGAGTGGGAAGGGGTAAGGCTTGGTGGGTTTTTTTGGGGGGGAGTTGACCAAACCGCCACGCTTCATTGCGAATCGTCAGGAAGTGAAAAAAAAAGCCTGTTGTGGGTTTTTCTCCCTTCCCCAAACGTTGCTGCAAATGTCTGTTTGTTAACCACATCCTTGTTGCTTCCTGCCTCCCCACGACTCCTTGTGGCTTCTGGACGGCTGCCCCCCTCTCCCGTCCACCTCCTTCCTCTCTGCTGAGGTTCTGCCAACCCAGCCTCTTGCACACCACCCTACTCTGTGTGTGTGTGTGTCTTTGTGTGTGTAGAGAGCAGCGTTCCCTCGAGGCAAGCCGCATAGATCAACCCAGACGTTCCGTGGTTTTGCGCTGGTTTGGCCTCTCCGCCCTCCCGTCACATCCGATGCTGGGGGGGGTGGGGGGGGTGCAGCGTCTCTCCCACTCTCCTGGGTGGGAGTGGGAGGGAAATGTGGCTGGCTGAGTCGACAGCCTTTGGGGAGGAACACCAAGGCTTGCGCACGCAGGACCCCAGACGTTGCAAAAAAAAAGAAGAAAAAAACCCCTTTTGCATTCTTCAATGCAATGCTCCAAAATTTGGGGGCTTGCATTTATGTATTTATTTATTTATTATTTAAATAATAAATTTGAATTCAGGGCTATCTGCTTGCCTGGGGGAAAAACCACTCCAGGCTCTGTCTACACCCAGTTCTTCTTAAATCTGCATTTTCCAGGCAGAAACGGCCTAAATGTTAACCGCCTCTCTTCCCCGTCCCCAAATAAAGGTGAAAATGGGAATGTAAAGCGTTAACTCTCAGCCTTCCCCACCCCCCCTGTAAAAGAGTGGGTTTGATAGTGATTGCCTCCCCCTCTCCACTTCTAAAACTCCAAAAGAGACCCTCAAACAGACCCCTAATTTGGTCTGTTAACTGCCATGTCACCTCCTTTTGCATAGATGCAGCCCTCGGATGGAGTTTCCCCCCCCCCACACCACCCAGTCTTCTAATCCACAGAATAACAAGAGTTGGAAGGGACCTTGGAGGTCATCTAGTCCAACCCCCTGCTCAAGCAGGAGACTCTGTAGCATTTCAGACAAAATAGTTGTCTTAAAAAAAAAAAACCAACTCCAGTGTTCGGAGCACCCCCACGACTTTTGTTCCACTGGTTAAATTGTTCTCACTGCCAGGAAATTTCTCCTTTAATTCCAGGTTGGATTAGTTTCCCTCCGTTGCTCCTTGTCCTGCCTTCAGGGGCTTTGGAGAATAGCTTGACTCCCTCTTCTTTGGGGCAGCCCCTGAGATACTGGAACACTGCTATCCTGTCCCCCCTGGTCCTTCTCTTCATTAAACTAGACATCCCCAATTCCAGCAGGGTTTAAAATCAAGGGTTTAAAATGAACCCCTCCCTTCCTCTTCTTTAGGGCAGCCCCTCCAATATTGGAAGGGCTGCGGCTATCCTGTCGCAGATTCCCTTCTATTCCCACTTTGCAAAAACCCTGGCTGGAACTGCCGTTCTTTTTCATCCGAAGCAACCTAAGGCAGCCCTCCCTTCTCCGTAATTCCCTCCCACTCGGCTTCTCTCCCCCCCCCCTCACACACACACGCACACTTTGTCACCCGCACGATGACAGCTCGGGCGTCTTGTGAGGTCCCTGGGAGCGCCGATATTCCCCAAGCTGCTGTCACTGGAAATGAGCAGGAAATCGGTGACGTGCCTTGACAGTTTATGCTTCTCTTGGCACGGGGGAACGAGGGCGCCCCTCCCTCACCGCCTCCCCCGCGGCATCGCCCGGCTCTGCTCGCTTGGCAAAGACCGAGCGGTGTGAAGGGAGGGAAGGTGCAGGAAAGCACGTTGAGGGGATAATGAGCGTTTGCCCTTTAAAAATAAAATAAAACAAAACAAAATCCCGATGGATGAGGAGTCCACGGCCTGGTGCGGGGGGCCGAGCTGGCCCTTGCATTAGAATAAATTTGGGGCGGGGGCCGTAGAGCGGCACTAACGCCAGGGAGGGTTTTGCTTTGGATCCCGGAGGGCACCAAGGGGTTCCTGCCTTTTGACGGAGGAGAGTTTAGCAGAGAGTAACACAAACCATCGACTCATTCATTGGCTGATGGGTAGGGTAGCTCCGGGCAGGGGGGGCGATCAAATCACCCCACCAGCATTAGGGGCTGATTTAGGGCGGTGTTTCTCCACCTTGATCCCTTTTAAGATGGGTGGGCTTCAATTCCCAGAATTATTACTTTATTTCTAATTCTGGGCAGCAAACATACCTTACCCTCCTTCCTTCCAATTTTTTCCCGCCACGACAACACTTTGAGGTGGAATGGACTGGGGAAGAGTGACTGGCCCAAGGTCACCAGCTGGTTTTCATGCCTCAGGTGGGACTAGAACTCACCCCGCCGGCTTACATGCCTTAGCTGGCTCTGGAACTCACTGTCTCCTGGTGACTTGGCCAAAATCACCCGGATGGCTTTACTGCTTTAAGGCAGAACTAGAACTCGCTGTCACCTGGCTGGCTTTCGTGCTTAAGGCGGAACTAGAACTCACAGCCTCCTAGCTTTCTAGCCCAGTTCTTCACTACTAAACTAGAAGTTGCTGGCGTCGGGATGTGTGGAAGCCTTCCTCAATCTTGTATGGATGGCCATTTAACGGGGGGTGATAGAATAACAGAGTTGGAAAGGACCTTGGAGGTCATCTAGTCCAACCCCCTTCTCAGGCAGGAAACCCTATATATCATTTCAGACAAGTGGCTGTCCAGTCTCTTCTTAAAAACTTCCAGTGTTGGAGCATTCACCGCTTCTGGAGGCAGGTTGTTCCACTGGTTAATTGTTCTCATTGTCAGGAAGTTTCTCCTTAGTTCCAGGTTGCTTCTCTCCTTGATGAGTTTCCACCTGTTGCTTCTTGTCCTGCCTTCAGGCGCTTTGGAAAACAGCTTGACTCCCTCTTCTTTGGGGCAGCCCCTCAGATATTGGAACACTGCTATGAGGTCACCCCTAGTCCTTTTCACCCCAGTATAGTTTAAGAGGACCAAGTGGCCTTCTGCAGGCTGGAGACGATTGAAGTAGCCATATAAGACAGCCAGCAGAGCTATATGTTCCCACACCTTCTCTTCTGTTGATGCTTGGTTGACCTTTCCATTCTATTTTCTCTTCTTTTTTCCACAGATTTTCCAGCAGGTAGATTTCAACAAGAAACCGGGGCGAATGAGTGCCAAGCCTGTTAACTTTGCCGTCATCTTGAAGCTCTCCAACACCAATCTGCAAGAAAAAGCCTTTCGTGTAAGCAGGCGAAGTGGGCAGGTTTTATATTTTAGGGCAAGGCTCTCCAAACGTGGCAACTGGTGGACTTCAACTCCCAGAATTCCCAAGCCAGCTGCTTAAAAGTCGCCAAGTCGAAAAACATTGATTTAACTCAGTTTCGGGTTATGAATGCTGTAGTTTACACCCTTCCTTCAGTAGGAAGTTAGCCTTCAAAAGCCCTTTTCAAATTTTGTGCTTTGTTTTTTTCTTCTCTTCCTTCCTAGGATGGCCTCCTTGAACAGCTTTATGACCTGACTTTAGAATATCTCCACAGCCAGTCCTACACAGTCGGTTTCCCAGAACTGGCTCTGCCCGCCATCCTTCAGGTAAATGGAGTTTGTGTGGCTAAAATAAACCAGAAAAAAAAAATTGCCAAGCATCCCCAGGTTTTCTCCCCCAGGTTGACAGCCTAAAGCAAAAAACAAAACAAAACCCAGTAATCATTTACATGCTTCCAAGCACACCCAGGACTAGAGTCTCACCTTAAAAATCAGTAGTACAGAAAATAAACCTCAAAAGAGAGTTGTCTTTTTTGCAAAACGGTGCACTTTTCCAGGAGAAGGGAATCCCTGTTAGCCAGAGATGCTGTCAAAACTTGTTAATTTGCTTGCAGACGTTTCATTACCCTACTTGGTAACGCCCTTCGTGTCCTTCTGCGCAATAATGGCCTTGCTTTATTTAGCCTTGCTTGGCTAAATCATTGAAAGGGGGGGAGGGCAGGAAAGGCATGCCCCCTCCCCTTCTTTTAAATCCCTGCTAGAGCATTTTAAGGCTGTCTTGATTTCCACCCTGTTGCACTGCAGACGACAGTAGAGCTGTTGGAAAATGGGATTTTCTTCACGGTGGGTCCGTATCTGAGGCCTTTGGGTCCACCCTTCCCACCTCCTCCTTCTCCTCCCTCTGCTCAGCCTGGCCTGGCCTTCCCCCCTTCCTGCCCCCCAGCCTCGGGGTGGGCTTCCCTCCCCCCTGTCTGGCTAGTGACGGACCACCCCCGAAGAGGAGGTCAGCACGGACTACGATCCAGGATCAGCCTTCCCAAGCTTTGCATGGAATCGGTTTAATTGAGGCAGCTGGGGGAGAGAGTCAGGGAGGGAGGGGGGCATGGGGGGGGGAGAACCAGCGTCTGCTTGATGTCCCCCCCCCTTCCACCCAGAGCTGGATTATTAATGCAGGAAGGACTGGCAGCTGGAATTCCCCTTCCCCGACTGTGCCAGGCCGCGGCCTTCCCGCAGAGCACGGCAGCATGAATTGCGCCCTTGTCTTCTCCTCCTCTTGGCTGGAGGTTGCAAGGATGTGCTTGTGTATATGTGTGAAAGGAAGCGTGCAAATTATGAAAGGGAGCGCTCCCCTTCTCTGGGGGCGCCTGGAGGGCTCGGGGGAGGCGCCCCCACGTTCTTCGTTCTTCGTCCCTCCCGCTCTTATACACTTCCCACTTTTATTTTGGACAGAAAGGAAGCGGAGTGTGCAGAGAAGGGGCTGTTCTTCTCCCAGGCCTGGGAGGGAGGGAGGGAGGGGGGGGCGATATTTCAGTGGTCCTGGCGTTGGGGGGGGCGGTGAAAGCCACCGTCGGGGTGGGTCTGAGGTCAAATGAGCAGCCATGAAGGGTCTTAGTTTTCACACACACACACACACACACAGAGAGCTGGGTGAAAGGCTTCTCTTTCCAAAAGACTTTTGTGTGTCCTCTCCTCTCCCCCCCCCAGGGGGTCAAGTGGTGGGCCTGATCCAGCCCCCCTCCCCTTCAGAGCTGGCCCAGGAACTCAGGATCAACCTCCAGAGACGTTCAGAGAGGATGCTAGTTTTGGGGGGAATGAAACGTGGCTTCAGGTTGGGGAAACTCCTGTCTCCAAAGCAGGCAGGTAGGATAGGTGCCCCTTCAGCCAGGATCGGCCTGGGCTTTCCCATCAGCCCCAGCTAGCCTGCTGAGGATGGGAGCTGTGGTCCAGAGCTGGTTAGACTGGGGAAGGTCACGCTCCAACAGAACAGCTGCTGCTTAAAGATGATATATGTGAAATTGGATAGATCTTTCCTCCCTCGCTCCCTTTTTATTTCACTCTTTCTGTAGAATAGAATAGAAGTGGAATAGAAGTGGAATAGAATAGAATAGAATAGAATAGAATAGAATAGAATAGAATAGAATAGAATAGAATAGAATAGAATAGAATAGAGAAAATATGGAATGGAATGCAATGCAATGGAATGGAATGAATGGAATAGAATAGAAAAAAATATATGGAAAGAATAGAATAGAATAGAATAGAATAGAATAGAATAGAATAGAAATGGAGTAGAGTAGAGTAGAGTAGAATAGAATAGAATAGAATAGAATAGAATAGAATAGAATAGAAGCTGGAAGGGACCTTGGAGGTCTTCTAGTCCAGCCCCCTGCTCAAGCAGGAAACTTTAGTTTTTTCTTACCTTTCTGTTTCCTTCCTTCCTTCTTTTGTTTTTTTACTTTCTTTCTTTTGCCCTTCCCTCCTCCTCCTCTCCTCCTTTCCTCTCTCTTTCTCATTCTTTTGTCCTGCCTGCCTGCCTGCCCAAACACACCTTTGCTGTCTCTTTTCTTGGCACAAATTAAACCAAGTGTTAACTAGATAACGTAACCAGGCTGGATTTCCAAGCAATTAGGCCCACATCAGCCCATCAGCTCCTTTTGGGAGTTAGGCAAAGATATAAAATGGGATCTTTGGTTATCAGGGACAACTATTGCTGGCCTCAAAGTCAGAGGTCACTAAGGGCCACCGGAAGACCTGTCTCGGTCATCCAGGCTTTCCGCCTCCATCGCGGCCAGCGCTTTCGCCAAGGCTCCATCAACAGCTTGTGACTCTAGAGGCTGTTTTCGTTCTCCCTCTTTTGATTTTTTTTCCCCGCCCTACTTGGCAAGACCGTAAGAATTATTTTATATATTCCAACTTTAAATTGGAGCCAAGGCTTGGAGGAAGCTGTATCCCACCCATCTTAATTTTTGCACTTTTGCCAGCCAGATCCAAACACAGGAATAGAAAACTCTAGGCAAGTCAGACTTTTTTTTTTAAAAAAGAGCCATTCATGGAATTTTTTTTGCTGTCTTGTTTCTTTCCGGTCCCGTCTTCCTCCTCCTCCTCCTCCTCTCCAGCTGAAGTCTTTTCTGAAGGATTGCAAGATTGCCAACTATTGCAAAACCGTCCGTCAGCTCTTGGAAAAACTGCAGGAGAACGCCGCCTTCATCACCGCCAAGCGCCACAAAGCTTCCTTTGGCGTCTCGAATCGGGAGGCGGTGGTGAGTCACCTCTATTCCCCTTTTGTTCAGCTGGGGAAGGTTTTCCATTCAAGAGAAACACCTGCTTATTTCATGCCTTGAAAAGGGAAGCGTTATTCCAAGGGGTCTTCAAACTTGGCCCTTTTATGACTTGTGGACTTCAACTCCCAGAATTCCTCAGCCAGGATGCTTTAAGACAGGGGTCTTCCAACTTGGCCCTTTGATGACCTGGCTGTGCCTGGCCTGAGGAATTCTGGGAGTTGAAGTCCACAAGCAGGGGTCTTCAAACTTGGCCCTTTTATGACTTGTGGACTTTAACTCCCAGAATTCCTCAGCCAGCGTGGCTGGCTGAGGAATTCTGGGAGTTGAAGTCCACAAGTCATCAAAGGGCCAAGTTTGAAGACCCCTGCTTTATACCAAGGCCATTTGATTCTCAATTTGCTAACAAATAAATTAGTTATAATGCACCTCCCCACCTCTTAGCTCAACCCACTCACCATTCGAACGATCAGTTGAGCGAAAAGAAAAGTAAAAATAGGACAAGAACATACAATACACAGGTAGTCCTTGACTTCACGGCCACAATTGACCTCAGAATTTCTGTTGCTAAGCAGTCATAACTCTGCAAAAAAACGTTCGCAGGATGCTTGGCGAGTTATTGTTTTTGCACAATAATAAAAGGATAAGGAGACAAAAAAAGTTCCACGTGTAGATTTTTCCCTCCGAAGCCAGTTTGAACACACCGCTCGGCTTTTGCAATTTCAGTTCAGTCTCCAGAACTGGAATAAAAATATGGACACACACACACACCCCTGCACCCGAAGTGGAAAAAGTGGGTAGTTTTCTGAACGTTAGGAAACGCTTTCTTATGTCTCCGGCGAATTTTTTTGACAGGAGCAGTGGGAAAAAACGGTAAAAGCAGAAGGAACTCCTCTAATGACTTACTACGTGACTTGGAAGAAGCTGAGAGAGAAGGAAATACAGCTTGAAATTACTGGCAAAGAACGGGTAGGAACCCAAATCCTTAAATCTAAACCATCTTGAGATCCTGGCTGAGGAGCACAAGGGATGACCAGCTGATCCATTGCTACTTTCTGCTTAATTGACTTTGCCAGGCTTTTTAGTCCCAAGTAACCCAGCTTTGTGTCATGGTAGGTCTGGCCACACAATGATGGCAATCAGAGGAGTATTTTTACCCCTATTTTGAGATCCTCCAACATTTTCATTGAGCTATGATTCCGAGATCTTGCTCAAAAATTAGTCAGAAACTCCAAAAGAAAAGAAAAAAAAAGACTTGGTGCATTCTTTTGTGAAGGCTGCATTGGCTGGGGTGAAAGGGTTAGGAAATGAAAGACAATCCCAGCCTTTTTACAATCCTGATGTTAAAATTCAAGATTCCTCTGTAGGGTATTTCCCCCCCCCTTCAATATTTCAGACTGTTTGGGAAGTGAGAATATGCTCTAGGGCAGGGCTCTTCAAACTTGGCCCTTTGATGACTTGTGGACTTCAACTCCCAGAATTCTTCAGACAGCGTGCCTGGCTGAGGAATTCTGGGAGTTGAAGTCCACAAGTCATCAAAGGGCCAGGTTTGAAGACCCCTGCTCTGAGGCTTCCTGCCTGAGCAGGGGGTTGGACTAGAAGACCTCCAAGGTCCCTTCCAACTTTGTTATTCTGTTAATATTTTACTTCAGTGGTGGTGTGGTAATACTTGCTCATTCAGGAGTCTCCTCATATTCCCTTTTTTCCATCTGTTTTTTTTTCTCATATCTATCTATCTATCTATCTATCTATCTATCTATCTATAAATATCTATCTATCTAGATGGATGGATGGATGGATGGATGGATACAGAGATAGATAGATGATAGATAGATAGATAGATAGATAGATAGATAGATAGATAGATAGATAGATAGATAGATAGATAGATAGATAGATAGATAGATAGATAGAGATAGAGATATCATATAGATATAGATATGTAATTTTGTGGTATTTAAAAACATCCTTAGGATAACCACCCAGCTGCTTCTTCATTGGGGCTAAATTGAGATGTTCAGTGTGTTTACTTTTTAATATCTTACTTTTCTTCTTCTTTTTTTTTTCTTCTGTCCTTCCTTTGTTGCCTGGCTGCAGATGGAAGATCTAAACTTCCCAGAAATCAAACGCAAGAAGCCGAACGAAAAGAAAGAGGCAGATAAAAGGGAGTTTAAGGACCTCTTTGAAATGGAGAGCAGCTCAGAGGAGGAGGAGGCCTCCTCAGATGTCTTCTCCCGTAAAGGTAGGTGGAAGCATTTGGTGCAAGACAGTCTCACAAATTGCACCACTGCCCTTTACTCAACTGCCCCAAACTTCCCAGCTTCAAGCAAAAACAGAGCACTTCAAACTCGGTGACCTGTGGACTTCAACTCCCAGAATTCCTCAGCCAGCCATGGATTCTGGGAGATGAAGTCCATAAGTCTTAAAAGTTGCCAAGATTGGAGACACCTGAGCAAGAACTTAAAATAATTTCCATTTCAAAACAGTTTCTTGGGGTTGGGGAATCCCTTTTTAAAACACAGCTCAGGGATGGGCATATCTACCTGAATGCTTTCAGAAGGGAAAGTTCATTTAAAAACACAAATTTACCAAATTGGCTAAAAAAATAAATAAATGGGATGTGAGATCTTTTGAGTTGATAGTACTGCTGTGATTTTATTCACTCATTCATTTATTCCGTTGGCTGGGCTCCCCGCGGTTAACTGCTAAAGTATACAAATCATTGTTATCGTTATCATTTACATCCACGGTAAATAGATGGTGACACGTTCCCGGTAAGAAACCGATTAAGGAAAGAATAATAACTGAATTAAGTAATCATTTTTAGGGACATAAGTAGCCTCAAAAAACCAACCGCCAAACTGGAGAGATCGTTTTAGTCAACACACTTGGGAAGAGATTCGTTTCTGATCTTGTCTGAAAAATACATCTTTAATCTCTTTTTTTTTTTCTTTTAAAGTGATTTTTCTCAAGCGTGGCAAATTTATTGTAACATGCAGAGGCACCAGTTGGAAACAATGAGTGTCATAAATTGGATTGTTGGGGCAGTTTTATACAATCACTGCATTGCAGGTATCAGTCAATTTTTTAAAAAGGTCCTTATTCGGTCTGTACGGGTGCCCATCTCAGCAAGTAAGTGAATGACGAACAAAATTTTAAAAAATGGCAATATACAAGAATTAAAATGCATATCTGTCATATCCCATAACCAAGGAACAAGTCCGTGGATAAACCACCATCGTAGTTGATTGCTAGGGAAAATGTTTGAAACTGAAAAGGATTTCAATGCAACACACATCTTTTTCCCTTTCCGAAGTGTCTTGAAATTGAATCAACTCTTTGTCTCAATCTGAGAAACTCTTTCTGACTCAAAATGATGAAGGAAAGAGACGGTTGGAATGGGGCATTTCATATCCAAAATCCTGAACTTGAAATAGTTTTAATTTGTGTGGCAGACTCTTTAATTATTCCGGTTATTTGCAAACTTACACCCTCCTTTCAATGGGACACAGTTCTTCCAGCTTACTGCTTTTCAGGTAATTTGATGTACAACTCCTATGCAACTCCTTCACCAATTATAAAGCAAAATTGGCACTTTGATCAGCAAAGGCCACTCTAGAGGGTAGGAAGACTTATACAGCCCCAGGGCCCAGTCTGGATGGCTGGTCAGTATCCATTTTGTGTGTGTGTGTGGAACCTCCACAGTCAGAGGTGGTATACCAGAGGGTGATTAACGAACAGAGATGCCTTTTTGACTTGATGTCCCCAGGGAATTTAGACATGTTCTGTAGGACAAGCAAATTTCTTCCTGAAATTTTCCAAGTGCTATTTTTGATAGGGAAGGAGAGGGAGGGAGAGATAATAGATGGATGATTGATAGGTGTGTGTGTGTGTGTGTGTGTGTGTGTGAGAGAGAGAGAGAGAGAGAGAGAGAGAGAGAGAGAGAGAGAGGTCAGATACATGATAGGATGGATAGATAGATAGATAGATAGATAGATAGATATAGATGGATAGATAGATAGATAGATAGATAGATAGATAGATAGGAGGTAGGTAGGTAGGTAGGTAGGTAGGTAGGTAGGCAGAGAAGATAGAGAAGATAGAGATAGATAAATGATAGAGAAATAGAGATACATAAGATAAATGATAGGAGATAGGTAGATATGATAGATATAGATGATAGATAGATATAGATGATAGGTAGATAGAGGCAGAGAGAGACAGATTAGATAGATGGATGGATGGATGGATGGATGGATGGATGGATGGATGGATGGATGGATGGATGGATGGATAGATAGATGGATAGATGGATAGATAGATAGATAGATAGATAGATAGATAGATAGATAGATAGATAGATAGATAGATAGATAGATAGATAGATAGGAGGGAGGTAGGTAGGTAGGCAGAGAAGATAGAGAAGATAGAGATAGATAAATGATAGAGAAATAGAGATACATAAGATAAATGATAGGAGATAGGTAGATATGATAGATATAGATGATAGATACAGATGATAGGTAGATAGAGGCAGAGAGAGACAGATTAGATAGATAGATAGATAGATAGATAGATAGATAGATAGATAGATAGATAGATAGATAGATAGATAGATAGATAGATAGATAGATAGATAGAACAGAGAGACAGATAGACAGATTAAGCTTTGCTGCAGCCAATTCCACACACTTTCCCATAGATTTGTGAAGGATTAATTGAGGTGTCATTATCCATCCCTGCTTGATTTGCTGTCTCTCTTGTCCTGAGATAGTTTTTTGTGTGTGTTTTTGAGAGAGAGAGAGAGAGACTATCGCCGCAAACCAAAATCCTGCTGCGTTTCTCTCTTGCTTTGACTTCTGCGCACGGCGGGTGACTGCCACGCACGTTGTTCCCGGATTCTTCAACAGGCAACTTGGATGCGCCTCAGTGCACTGGTGATGTTGTCGGCTTTTTTCTTCCTTCCTTCCTTCCTTCCTTCCTTCCTTCCTTTTGACTCAGCCAAGACAGGGGTGGGTGGTGATGTTTCTGGAGCAGATCCTTGGTGGAGGAAGAGAAAGTGCTGTCACATCTGGAAATCAGGACATGGTGACATTCATTTTGAACCTTCACATTCCAGATAGTTGGGTTGGGGGGCACTTTGCTAAGGAAGTAGGGCAGTCTTTCGCCTGCAGGAAAAAATGAACATACAATTATGTGTATTCCAACACTGGAAGTTTTTAAGAAGAGACTGGACAGCCATTTGTCTGAAATGGTATATAGGGTTTCCTGCCTGAGCAGGGGGTTGGACTAGATGACCTCCAAGCTCCCTTCCAACTTCTTCTTCTACTACTACTACTACTACTACTACTACTACTACTACTACTTCTCCTTCTCATTATTATTATTATTATTATTATTATTATTATTATTATTATTATTATTATTATTATTAATTATAGGGCTGAAAGGGACCTCGGAGGTCTTCTAGTCCAACCCCAGCTCAAGGCAGGAGTCTTACACCAGCCCAGTCAAATGATCCTCCGGTCTATTTTTGAAACCTTGCAGCAGTGGAGAACCCACAGTTTTAGGAGGCAAGCTATTCCATTGATTAATTGCCCTCTGCCCCATAGGGGGTTGGGGTTAATGCGAAGAGAGGTCACAGGCTCCCACAGTTTTGCCAGCCACCTGCACCTCTGGATAAGCCAGATTGTATTTATGCTGTCGCTGTGCTTCCTTGCCTGTGTTCAGATGAGTGGAAAATAAGCCGCTAATAGCTAGGAAATTACCAATTTTCTGTTAATTAGCAGCAGCTCACAGCCCCTCTTCCCCTTCTTCTTCTTTTTAATTAAATATTGCCATAGTTAAGCACTCATTAGCGTTTTTATAGCAGCTCCGGTCTCAGCGGAATAAGATGGTCTGGAAAAGGCACGGTGGGCAGACACGGAATTGGGTGGCGGTCGGGCGTTCCCCCCCAAAATAAGTCAAAAATCCCTAAAAAAACAGGTCGGTTCACCTGTATAGCTGCTGAACCCCAGTCAAAAAGATGGGGTGCTGTGCAGATGTCTGCCCCTCCCTCCCCCAGTTAAATCCCAGTTTGGGGAAATGAAGCGTCGGATTGTAACTCCCATCATCTTCACCTTGGCCAAGGATACTGGGATTTGAATCCCCCAGGTTCTACCCGAGGAAAGTAGATAGAAGCAATGTTTTCCTCCACTCCTGTCGGCAATCGGGCCTAACCCCCGTTTTTAAGTAGAATTGGGAAAAGGTGGGGACAAAGGTGTGATTTTGAGCTTTTGGAACCCCCTGCCACAAGATTTGGCCGGAGTAGCTTTCAGGTGGGGTTGGAATAGCTAGCGCTGAGTCCTACACATCACTAGTAGAACAGGGTGGCTTTTAGTAGGGGGTGAGAGAGAAAAAAACATGACTGCGTGTACAGATAGTCCTCGTTTAGTGACTGCAGTACAACAGTGACGTAAACTATGGCCACGTTTGCAACCTTCGCAGAAAGCTGACGGAAGATCATAAGCGCGTTGCAGTTTCATTTAGCAATCTCTGCTTAGCAATCGAGTTGCTAGTCCCAATTGTCACTAAAAAAGGACTACCTGTACATCTCCCCTGTATGTGGACTAAGTGGGCCTTTGAGCTGAGACAGAGCTGATCTTAAGATCTCACCCAAGTCTTTGGGATAAGTGCTAATGTGTGTTGCATTTGCCCACACGCCCCAAATTGTGTGGGTTTGTCCTTGTGGCCCGGAAAGCCACGGCTGTTTACTGTTTAGTGCAAAGGACCAGCCATTCCATGTGGCTCAGCCAGGAAAGCATACTTGAAATAAACCATGGCTTAACCAGAATGGGAGCTAGCTTCTTTCCTTCCTTCCTTCCTTCCTTCCTTCCTTCCTTCCTTCCTTCCTTCCTTCCTTCCTTCCTTCCTTTCTTCCTTTTTCTTTCTCTTTTTCTTTCTTTCTCTTTTTCTTTCTTTCTTTAATTCATTCATTCTTCCTTTCTTCATTTTTCTTTCTCTCTTTTTCTTTCATTCATTCATTCTTCCTCTCTCTCTCTTCCTTCCTTCTTCTGTCTCTCTTTCTTTTTCTTTCTTCCATTCATTCTTTCTTCCTTCCTTCCTCTCTCCCTCTTGACCCTTCCTTCTTCCTTCCTTCCTTTTTTCTTTCTTTCTTTCTTTCTTTCTTTCTTTCTTTCTTTCCTTTCTTCCTTTCTTCCTTTCTCTTTCTTTCTTTCTTTTTCTTTCATTCATTCTTCCTTCCTCTCTTCCTTCCTTCATTTTTCTTTCTCTTTTTCTTTCTTTCATTCATTCATTCTTTCTCTTTCTTCTTTCTCTCTTTCTTTCATTCTTTCTTCCTCTTCCTTCCTTCCTTCCTCTCTCCCTCTTGACTCTTCCTTCCTCCTTCTTTCTTTCTTTCTTTCTTTCTTTCTTTCTTTCTTTCTTTCTTTCTTTCTTTCTTTCTTTCTTTCTTTCTTTCTTTCTTTCTTTCTTTCTTTCTTCACAAGCCCAAGCGCAGAGGTGGCTTGGCTTCTTTGGCAGAAAGGGGGCAAGAGGTCAAGGACCTGGACCCCTCCATCCCAGACACCCACCCCTCTAGTTTCTGAGAAGGGGGGGTGTCACCCTCCTGCCTGCCAGATTTGATCAATGGGCTTGTCTGCAGCCACAACAGGGAGAGGCGACGCCACGCATTCCTCTCATTTACCAGCCGATGGGGCTCCGGGGGTGGGGGAGTTATTAATGGGCTGGGGGCCTGATGGTGGATGGCCGTGTCAGGAGGCAATTAAAGCTGCGTGGAACCGCTGGGCTGGCACTCCGTCTCCCCAGACCCCGGCCCCGTAATGAGCGATCTGTCCACATTAAGCCACGGCGAATGTCTAATGAACTTTAGCGGATATCCAGCCCGTAATCACATTACGCCGATTGAATAGGGAGGGGCTGGGTGGGTGGGAAGGGGACGGTGACCAGAGGGGGAGGGGAAACAGAAGAAATTGTGATGGGGCTCGTTGTTGTGATCCCAGTGGGTCTGCTGGGGCTGGCAGGGTGCGTGTGCTCCTTTTATGCAGCAATTAACCAGTCTTGCGCCCCCCCTCCCCTGAATGCAAGCAAGGGGGTATCTGGGGATAATAAGAGGGTGCAATCAGCCTGGGATTATCTCCCAAATGTCCCTTAGGGACTTGCAACTTGTTCCTGACTTTTGCACCCATAACGTGGGTCGTGTCTGCCTTTTGCACCTTCCGTTTGAGTGTAAGTTGGGTGGGTGGGCTGCAGAAGGATATAGAAAAGCAGCTGAAGGGCTGGAAGGGCTGTTAGGGGGGGTGGTCTGGTTCCCCACCCCTGGCAAGGAACTTAAAATGCACACAACACTTGTTTTTCTCCTGTCGAAGTGTGTTCCTGTTGGATTCCCTCCATCTTGGGCCTTCCATAATTCCTTCTTAGCTGTTACCTGCACAAGATTTCTCAACCTCGGCCACTTTAAGATGGGTGGACTTCAACTCCCAGAATTCCCCAGCCAGCATGGCTGGCTGGGGAATTCTGGGAGTTGAAGTCCACCCATCTTAAAGTGGCCAAGGTTGAGAAATATTGCCAGCTACATCTAGTGGCGGTGAGTTCCCAAAGCTAGGTCCCCATTGTACAAAAGTTGGGGCGGTGGGGGCTCCACATCCCCTCTGTGTGGGGGTAATTCTGGCCAGATGAGGGGCAGAGTTTGGTGGGCTGTGCCTAAAGGAGTGGACATCAAATTTGAAGGATTTTATAGCATCTTAGAGATTTTAAGAGTTCTGAATTCTGCAATCGCAACAGCATCGGATTCTTCAGCCCTTCACGCCCCCCAAATTGTTCTGGGTGTTTGGGGGGGGGGAGACAAAAATGAGTGCCAGGCTGAGGCTGGAGAGGGAGGGGAGCAGGGGGAATTTCCCATCTCTTCCCCCCCCTCCCCTATTCCCGTTTTCCGGCCTTGCTGCACCCTCTGGTAATAGCCCCCTCGTTAAAGTGATTAATAAATCCATTTTAGAGGGCTCTTTTTTCCCTCTGTCTAAATTGGATTAAAACTTGAGATCTCCGACTCCAGGAGGGGGTGGCTGGCAACTCAGACGGAGGCGCTCTCTGCTCCCAGTGTGTGTGTGTGTGTATGTGTGTGTGTGTGTGTAGGTGCACACCCTGACAAGCAGCCTCGTTCTCTGCCCTGCACCCTTTGAATGGGGGAGCGGCGAGGTCTTAGGAAAGCGTCAGGAAGCTTTTGACCTGGGTCTCAGACCCTGCTGGATTTCCAAAAAACCACCTGAACAAGGTTCCTTCCCTCAAGCTTTTATTTCTGGATTTGTTTCCCACCAAGAGGTGCCACATTTGGGCCTCACAGAGCCTCCCTGTGCAGAGGCAGTCTACCTGGAGATTTCAGAGGCTGGGAATAATCAGGAGAGGACAGTGATGCTCCTTTCCTCTTTCCCTTTCCCTTCCTTCCTTCCTTCCTTCCTTCCTTCCATCCCTCCCTTCCATTCCTTCCTTCCTTCTCTTCTCTTCTCTTCTCTTTTCTTCTCTTCTCTTCTCTTCTCTTCTTTCTGTGTTTTTTTCTCCCTTCCCTTTCTCTCTTTCTCTCTGTCTCTGTCCCTGTCTCTTTCTTTCCCCTTCCTTCCTTCCTTCCCTTTCCTTTCTCCCTCTTCCTTTCTTCCTTTCTCCTTCCTTCCTCTCCTTTCTTCTTCCCTCTTTCTTTCTACGTTCTTCCCTTCCTCCCCTTCCTCTCTCCTCCTTTCTCTTTCTCTTTTTCTCTTTCTGTTCCTATTTCTCTCCCTTTCTCACTTTTTTTCTTTCCTTCCTTGTCTTTTTCTCTCCCTTTTCCTTCCTTCCTTCCTTCCTTCCTTCCTTCCTTCCTTCCTTCCTTCCACAGGCAGGCTCAGGAATTCTGGGAGTTGAAGTCCACAGGTCATACAACGGCCATTGTTCCCCAACTCTGCCCTATGGGAAGGATGCCAGAGGTTTATTTATTAAATTGATTTACATAGCTGCCCATCTCAGTATATGAGTCTGCTCGGAGCAAAAATATATTAAAATACAAAATATGATGAGGCATAAAACACACAGCAGCCGGAGAATTGCTAAACAAAAACCTCAGCCCAGCCAGGAAACCAGAGAGGTTTTGTTTATTTTTAAACAGCATTTATTGCATTTTGATCTTTCTAGTCCCTTCTACGGTTTATCCTGCTTTGGGAGGACTGTCAGGCTGAAATAGGGGATATAAGGGAAAGCAGAGAACAAATTCACACACTTTAATGGCTTTTATTTTTCTGTTTGTTTTTTTGCTCAAGTTTATTTTCATTTCATTTATATCACTTGGACCGTGATAGAAAGGGGGTCTATAAATTGCAACGACAAAATGAAACTTGTATTGCTTTAAATTGTTCTTTTAAAAAAGACTCATAGTTGTTTACTTTAAAAAAAAAAAAACAACCACTGTCTCTCTAGATCCAGTTTAAAAAAATGGCATTCTGAAAAAAACCCAGCATATTTTTATATAATCGGTTCAAATCTTCAGCTTCTTCCTGTGGCTGGCACTGGAGGAAGAAGCTGATTCTTTCGTCTGAATTAGTGAGCGTGTCAACATAAGTTGAGGACTTTGGACACTGTCCTCTAAGCAAGCTTCAGGTTGCAATAAATCATACCCTTCACTTTGTTTTTAGCTGTTTTCTCGTGATTAAAAAAATCCAGGAATAATAATAAAAAAGCTGGTTTTTGTCCCTTAAGCTGCAACTGGTTGCAGAAGAACTGTTTTACATTCCCCGTGAATTCAGAGAGGGACCTTATGTCACGTCTGTTCCCGTTTTTGTTTTCTGGGTGCAGAGAAAGGGAAGAAGGCTGCAGACCGTGCTTCCATGAGCAGCAGTGAGGAAGAGGAGGAGGAGGAAGGAGAATATGAAGTGGAGGAAGAGGAAGAAGATGACGGGAATCAGAGCGATTCAGACGGTAAAGAATTAAGAGGCTTCCTTGCAGCTTTCCGTGTTGCAGCAAAAAGGAGATTGCGGAGACCCCCAGAGATCATCCTGCTCTTCCTCAGAGCCATCTTTTCCCTAATGACCTTTCAGTCTTAGACCACCATCTTCTCTCTTGAACAGCTAGGGGAAAAAAACCATACAGAACAGGTGTAGCTGGGTCTAGGACAACTGACCCTGGCTAATTTGTCGCGGGAAAATTCAACGTTGTCTTCATTGTTTCATTCACTTACTTTTATTATTGGTGGCCGTGTTTTTGTAGAAATTATTGTAACTCTTGTATTCTGGATTGACCTTTTTTCATTATTATTGGCTATAGTTCCTTTGAAATTAGAGTAGAAATAGAATAGGATAGAATATTATAGAATATTATAGAACAGAACACAATAGAATAGAATAGAATAGAATGGAATGGAATGGAATGGAATGGAATGGAATGGAATAGAATAGAATAGAATAGAATAGAATAGAATAGAATAGAATAGAATAGAATAGAGGATGATAGGATAGGATGGAATGGAATAGAAAATAGAAAAGAAAATAGAATAGAATAGAATATAGAATAGAATATAATACAGGATAGGATAGGATGGAATGGAATGGAATAGAAAAGAATAGAAAATAGAAAAGAATAGAGAATAGAAAATAGAATTAGAATAGAAATAGGATGGAATGGAATAGAAAAGAATAGAAAATAGAAAAGAATAGAAAATAGAATAGAATAGAAGTTTGCACATGGGGATCACGTGACCCCAGGACAGTGCAACCGTCATAAATATGAACCGGTTGCTGAGTGTCTGAATTTTGATCAGGTGAGACTGCAATGGTCATAAGTATGAAAAACAGTCATCGGTCACTTTTTTCAGTGCCGTTGTAACTTTGAACGGTCACTAAACGAACGGTTATAAGCTGAGGACTGCCTGTAGGTGGGAGGGCGAATCCCCCAGCCCCACCTGTCTGGCTGGGCCAGGGACACCGGCCTCTGAAGCCCCCAGGGGCTCAGTGGAGGCCTCAAAGCAGGATCAAGCCCGGTGGGAGAGGCGTCAGGGGTGTCTCAGTGAACACCCCCACCCTCGGCCCCAAAAACCCCCAAACAAAACCCCTCCAGAGGGACACATTCAGGTGATTGTGCCTCTGCATTCTCTTTCTTGTTAATTCCGGGAAATTATTTGCAGAATCCAAAATTTAAGGGCTCAGATATCTCCAAGCTGCTCCCCTCTTCGAGCCTCCCTTTGCTTCCTCCCTCCGTTTCCCCCCCAGCAATGCAGCTAAAAGAGGCCGGCGCAGTGCCCAGTTCTCAGTAGCAGATGGCAGAGGCCTGGCACGCCAGCCTCGGTGCCCTTGCCCAGAATAGACCAACGGCAGAGGCCAGAGCAGACAACGGCTGCCACCGTTTGGCACGTCCACGTGCCACACTCACAAAACGCTTTCTCTCTGGGGCTGCCGAAACGTTGGAAGTGCCGCAGCGGCCTCGCCCCCCACGTCTCGTTTTGCGGCTGTTCCAGTTTCCGCTTTTTCCCTGCTTTGTTTTCCAGTTGGCCCAAACCTTCCCTTCGTCAGGAACGTTTGGGAGCCAAATCCTGAACCTGGAGGGACCGTTCATCTGGTCCAAACTTCAGTGGCAAAACCCTGGTTTCCTCGTTAGGCGATCCTGAGTGTCAGTGTCTTGACGTTTCTGAGAAAGGGGGGGGAAGGGTTTCTGCCCGAAATCAGGTCGAAGTAGAGCAGGTGGAGCTGCTCTGGTGTGGGGGTCCCCCACAGCCCTCTCCCCTCCTCCCCACTGGCAGGGGGTTCCAGACTATTTGCACCACCCTGAGAGGGCTGTGTTCACACTGGATGTAAAGTGGTCTCCGGCCCATCCTGTGACATGGATGTGTGCAGATGTGTTTCTACTCCATTCTGGTGCTTATCAGCCACGCACAAGGCCCTTTGGCTTCTCCCCTGGTCCTTCTCTCACAATTTCCCCTCTCTCTGGGGTGGGCAGGTTGATAACCCCCCCCCCCATATTTCTAAGTCCCCCCGCTTAGACTTCTAAAGCATTATGAGAAGATCTGCACGTCCAGCTTTTGGGAACAGTTGGGAAGGTGGGAACTTGGTTTTACAGAGTGGGTCTCCAACAGAAGAATGCAGAGGCCGACCAGAGGGTTTGGGGAGGGTCCCAACCCCCAAAGGACCCCCCCCCTCCATGTGCTCACTAAGTAGCCTATTTTAAGAGGGAAGAGCATGCTTCTAAATTCACCTCCGTAGATTGCAACGGCTCATCCAGAAATATTTGGAGAGGAAACCTTTCTTCCCCCCCCCTTATTTCTAGGATGTGAGTTTTGGAAGCCTCCCCCTTTACAGGGTTGTGCCCCCCCTCAAATAAAATGGGGGGTGGGTAAAATAAAGATTTTCCTCTCCTTGATCCTCCATCTCCGTTAGAAAAAAAAAACCCAGGTGCTTTGTTTATTTATCGCTCTTATTTATTATTAAAACTTATATTCTGCCCATCTCGCCGTTCCCAACTTGCCCCCTCCTGAGCTCTGCAGATGATCCATTAATTAGCACCGGAGATTAATTAGCACCCAGCTGCCTTTTCTGCCTCCCCCCCCCCTCCTGTCCCCAATGTGGTTGGATTGACACCAAGTCTTTCTTCCTTCTCCAGCAGACGAGCAGGCCGCCCCTCGACGGAGGAGTCGCCGGAAACCGCTCACTCGGGCAGAGTTGCAACAGCTGGCAGAAGGAGGAGAGGACCTGGTGGAAGACTTGGATTTTTCCGACGGAGACTGATGGATGGATGGACGTGAGGGGAAGGGGCTGCATTGTTCCAGCTGGCCCTGAAGCCGAGTTTAGGCACTGGAGGGGCAGGCCAGAAAAATTTTGTCAGCCGGCAGTGGAGCCGTAAAAAGTCTGTGCCACGGTGGCTGCAAAAACTGCCTCTCTAGAATAATGTGGGGTTCTTAAAACCATCTTAAAATAAAACCTTAAAACCATCTCAAAAAAGAAAAAAGAGGCCAGCCTTCAATGCTACCCCTTCCTCTTCTGGGGGGTCATCCACCACCAGCGATGGAGATGCAGAGATGAAGATCCCACTACAGTTACAAATCTTTTTTTTTTTTTAAAAAAAAGACTTGGCTCTTTTCCTGCAAGTGACATTATTTAAATTTTTTAGCCCAAACCCCACCCCCCCAGCAGGAAGAGCCGGACCGGGCAGCACAATGCATGCTTTTGAGTCCACCCCCACCCCCCAATTCCCCCCCCAATTTTTATTTCTGTATGGGGGAAGCTTTGTGTTGGTTCTCGGCTTGTAAAAACAGCCTGTTGTGGATTCCTTTCAGAGGCCTGGATCTCTTTGCGCTGAAACCGCAGCGGGCAAAACGGCTGGATCCTTGGTGGTGAAGCGTTTTTTTCCCCTGCAGCTTTCACTGCATTGTGACCCACGCGGGCCTTTTTTCACCCCCACACGTGGTGCCCACCAGGAACTGAGACCCACACACTGGTCATTGGAGGTCACCAGACAGGTCAGATCTAAAATAAGGAGTTAACCAGTCTTACACCATTGGTCGGGAGGGGATCCCCAAGGTAGCCAGGATATATCTCTTTTGTCATTTGTAAGTTAGATGAAGGAGTCTTTATGTCTTCAGCTTGGCAAAAGAACCATGTTTTGTGGTTTATGGGGGTACACGCTTGAAATGCAAGCCCTTGCATTTGGTCCCCATAAATCTTGAAATCGTGGCTGCTCTAGCTTTTCAAACGGGATGGTAGGGTGAAGGCATAATGGCTATTATGCCTTGGTAGGATTATGTAGCTTCAGGTTGTAAGACAAAAGTTGAGGTTGAGGTGTCAGAAGAACTTAGATTCAGGGTTTTTCAACCTTAACAACTTGGAAGATGTGTGGATTTCAAATTCCAGAACTCTTTTGAGTGTTGAAACCCACACCTCTCACTAAGGGTGAGAAACCCTGATCTCTAGGGTCAGGTAAACCCCACCAGGTATGTCAAGGCCCGAACTCCACTTTCAGAAAGCCAAATGGCTTTTAGAAGGCTGGACTTCAAATTCCCAAAAAATCTGCAGCTTTTAAAACACTTGGGGAGTTGAAGCCTACCCATTGAAAGATGCCAATTTCAAAGGGATGAGTTTTAGCCCCCGGAATTCTTAGCAATGGTAGGCTAGAGAAGTTTTAAGGATTGAGGTCCCCTTCCCACCCACCCACCCCAATCCCAAGGTCACCAGGTGGCTGCAACTCAATTTCCAGCTGTCTCCAGCACATGGACTGGAGAATTCTGGAAACTGAAGTTCACTAATCTTGGAGACAGCTCCATGTTGTCTCTTGTTGATGCATCCCAATTCTTCTGAATTCTGCGTTCCGAATTCTAGGACTTGGGAGTTGCCAATCCCATGAAATGTAAGTGGTGAGCCTCTAACTCTTTAATTCTGTTGGGAATTCTGGAGCTTGCAGTCCACCAATCCAGGAGACAGGTCCACGTCCTGTAGATGATGGGTCCCCAATTCTTCTGAACTCTGGGTTCAGAAGTCTGGGACTTAATTAGGAGACCAATCCCATGAAATGTTAAGTGGTGAACCTCCAACTCTTTTAATTCTGTTAGGAATTCTGGAGCTTGCAGTACACCAATCCAGGAGACAGGTCCAGGTTTTGTAGATGATGGGTCCCCAATTTTTCTGAATTCTGGGTTCAGGATTCTGGGACTTGGGAGTCTTGCATCACAGAGGGCATAGGATACCCTAGTTCCTACAATACTTGAAACCCCTTAAATTGAGGTCCTCTCCAGGCACCAGGTGGCTGCCATTCAATCTCTGGTGTTCTCCAGCACACAGACTGGAGAATTCTGGGAATTGTCCCTCACATCAAGCACACACTGCATCTGAAGGGGAGACCTTCAATTCCCAGAACTCCGCAACCTTGGGGTGCAGAACTATGGGAATTGAAGTGAACTTCCCATCCAGATGGAAGGTAAACAGGTGGACCCCCGACTTCTCCAGCTTATTTCTGTATTCTGGGAATTTCAAAGTCCAACATAGAACTTCTGATCGAACTTCGGTCCCCAGAACGTTTGGCAATGTAGCTGGAGAATTCTGGGAAGATAGACCACCCATATGGGGGTCCTCCCAGGACATCCCTGAACATTAGATGTTTTGGGGTTGAGGTCCACCTACTTGGGATGCACAGAACTTGGGTTCCTTTGTGCTGTGAGATTGCAAATCCCCACAACACTACAGGAATGGAAGTTCTTTAGGCCATTTTCCCCCCAAATGGGTGCTCCTCAACCTTGAAGCCTTCAGGGTCCCCAGCATGTCTCAGCCTTGGCAGACTTAAAGATGGGTGGACTTCAGCCCTAGTTGGGAAGTCTGCGCAACTTAATACTTGCCAAAGTTGAGAGAAGCTGTTGTAGAATCTCAACTGCTCATCCCTCCCCAATCTCCCCAGCAACCAGGCAGGTGAGCCAGGAAACAGGTATGTCTTGAGGTAAGTCTGCAGTTCCTCCCTGGTTCTAAGTAGGCACGCACAATGTATCCAAAACAAGGGGCCTCTTGGCTCCAAGACCCCCACGCTCTTACATTTGTGCGTATCTACTCCGAATGAGGGCTGCACAGAGGAAGCCAGCTCTGTGCATGGTGGGTCACACCCTTGGGGGAGGTCAGGTGCAGCCATGGCCCAACAGGAGGCTGGCAAGGAGGCCCTAGGAAGATCTGGGGGCTCCAAGCCCCCCAGGGGCAGCCTCAGGCATCCCAGGGCCTCTTGCCAGCTTCCCTTGTGCCATGGTTGAAGTTGAGGGTCTTGGGGGGGACTGGGGGAGGCTGAGGGAGTGGGGCAGGGCGGAGGGCAGCGGCCAATGTCCTTGGCTCTGTGGGTGGCAGTTTGCCCACTTCAAGCCAAAGACATTAGCAAGCTGTCCTCTGTGCCCCCCCTCCAGCCTCCCTTAGCCTCCCCCAATGCCTTTGGCTTCAATCCTGGCCTAGAGGGGGCCTTGGGGGGAGGGGAGGTCCTGGGAGGAGGGGGGGAAGACACCCTCCCTCCTGCCAGGGTCTCCCCTCCCCTGGGCTCCCTCTAAGCCAGGATTGAAGCCAAAGGTGGGGGGAGGGAGGGTGTGGGGGGGGCTGGGGACCAGAGGGGGGGTGTATTGCTTGTTTTTTTGACCTCTAATAAAGATTGTGCATTCTACTCCTGGGTGTTGTGGTTTCTCCCCTATCCCTCTCCATCCCTCCCTGCCCCCCCACCCCTCCCTCCACCCCTATCCCCCACTCCATTTCCCTCCCTCCTCTTGGTCTCCCCATCTTTGGCCTCAGGGAGGAACAGCCCTGGGCTGCCCCCCCCCCCNGCCCCCCCCCCCCAGGTTACCAGGGCTGGGACAGCCCATCTTTCCAGGGCTTCCCCCTTCTTCCCCCCCCCAGGGTGGCTGCTGAAGTGGGAAAGGGAAGAGCTGGAAGTTAGAGGCAGGCTGGGGAGGGTCTCCTTGCCCAACACCCCATCTCTTCCCCCCACCCAGCTCCCTGGGTGCCACCTGGCAAGGACCCCGTGGGTGGCAAAAAGACTCAGTGAGGAAAGGGAGGCCCCGGGGGGGGGGGGAGGGAAATGGGCAAGCTCTCCCCGGCTTTTCAAGGGAGGTGTTTGTGCCTGCCCATGCCCCCCCTTCACCCCAGGGCCTCCCATCCCCTCCTTTGCCTGTGCCTGCCCTCATGGCACCAGGGGAGTTGGGAAGGGAAGAGGAAGGGGTGTTGGCAAGGAGCCCCTCCCCAGCCAGCCTCTAACATCCTTCCAGCCCTCTCCCCACCTCGACTTAGCCCCCAGCAGCCCTCCTGGGGGGGAGGGAGGGAGGGAGGAAAGCCCTGGGAAGATGGGCCAGCCACCCTGGCAGACCTGGGGGGGCACCCAGGGCCTGCCCCTCCCTACCTCGGGCACCCCTTGAGGCCAAAGATGGGGTGGCCAAGAGGAGGGAGGGAAATACAGGTGCTGGGAAGATTGGGGAGGGCAGGCAGGCCAAGGGGTTGGCGGGCTCAGGAAACCCACTCCTCTAAGCCTCTGGCCTGCCTGCCCCCCCCCCTTCCCAGCACCTGTCCCCTCCAGAGCCAACTTACCTGTTCTCTTACCCATCATCAGTGTCCTTTGCCATCCGGTGGGGTTCCCACAACATGTAACCTTTCATACTTACCCCCCTTTGGTCTAAGCTGGCTCATTAGGCCAGGGTTTCATCTAATAACTCGGGCTATGTTTACCTATCACCCCCCTCCCCCCAATACTTCTCATGTTCCCCGTCCCCAGGAATCGTCTTAAGTTCTGAAGGACGCACCCCGACACGGACCTGTTTTTATAAACCGAGTGAACTCTTCGTTTTTATTGTTATTTCAATTGCTTTGCTTGGAAAGCCTTAAGTTTTAAAGTGATGGATACTCTTGACATGAAGCTAAGGTCCCAACTGAGCTATCTTGGGTTAAGTGTGGCTTGCTGTTGAAAATGCACCGAGGGAGGGGAGGGGAAAAAAAAAAAAAGACTGCAGGGGTGTTTTAAAAGCTTGACCCCTGCATTTTTTTTTCTATCAAAATGGGCAGACACACACACACACACACATACACACATGTTGGTTGAAAGCTGGCGAGGGCTCCGTGTTAACCCCTGGGTGTGGACATACCAGGGAAAATGTGCAATTCCATATCCTCACCCAGGCTGCCCTGCCTTTTTTTAAACAAACAAACAAACAAACAAACTGCACTTTGTGCACAAAAGCCAATTAAAATGGAGCATAGCCAATTAAAATGGAGCATACCTCCGTGTTGTATGCACCCACAAGAGACACACAGACACACAGAGGAGAAGATAGCTCAGGGTTGAACTCAGCTCCTTGATGCTCTCCGAGTTTGGTTTTCTTGCAGACGTTTCGTTACCCAACTAGGTAACGACATCAGTACACTAATGATGTTACCTAGTTGGATAATGAAACGTCTGTAAGAAAACCAAACTCGGAGAGCACCAAGGACTCCTCATACATACATACATACATACACACACACACACACAAACACACACTTCCAGAAGGGAAGCAATGGGATTCCCCCCAACTACATTATCCTTCCTGCTTTCTTTCTGTCCAGGATGGAAACAAGCAATCAATGCACACCAAAGAGAGACACAGAAAGTCAAAGAAAAAGGAAGAAGATTAAGTCCACAGGACTGGCTGTGCCGTACCATCCAAAAAATAAAAATAAAAAATAAAAAATAAACATGGAGCGGAGTTCAGACGCTGGATCACTTCGTCTTGTCTTTGGTATTACTTCAAAAGCTGCTAGCGATGCATAGACCTCCCCCCCCTCAAAAAAAAAAAGGAACTCTGTACCGGTTCCAGCCAGGGATGTGTTTTTCTTTCCCCCCCCCCAAAAAAAGGAAGAGGGGAGGGGGGTTTCCTTGCCCCCCCTGGAGCCCCTCCTGGGCTGGTTTGCAGAGGCGTTGATCTCCACAACGGGCTTCCTTCTCCGAGTCTGTCTTCCTTCCAAGATTTCTTTGGAATGGAGCAGTTTGCCAAATCCTCCCCAAGTCCAAAAAAAAAAAAAAAAAATTCCCTCCGAGCGTTTATTTCCACCCCCCATTTGAATATTTTAGCAAAATTTCCTCTTGTGGNCCCCCCCCCCAGGGTGGCTGCTGAGGTGGGAAAGGGAGGGGCTGGAAGTTAGAGGCAGGCTGGGGTGGGTCTCCTTGCCCAACACCCCATCTCTTCCCCCCCCCCAGCTCCCTGGGTGCCACCTGGCAGGGACTCCGTGGGTGGCCAAGACTCAGTGGGGAAAGGGAGGCCCCAGGGGGGGAGGGAAATGGGCAAGCTCTCCCCAGCTTTTCAAGGGAGGTGTTTGTGCCTGCCCATGCCCCCCCCTTCACCCCAGGACCTCCCATCCCCTCCTTTGCCCGTGCCTGCCCGCATGGCACCAGGGGAGTTGGGAAGAGGTGTTGGCAAGGAGCCCCTCCCCAGCCAGCCTCTAACATCCTTCCAGCCCTCTCCCCACCTCGACTTAGCCCCCAGCAGCCCTCCTGGGAGGGGGAGGGAAGAGGAAAGCCCTGGGAAGATGGGCCAGCCGCCCTGGCAGACCTGGGGGGGGCACCCAGGGCCTGCCCCTACCTCGGGCACCCCTTGAGGCCAAAGATGGGGTGGCCAAGAGGGAGGGAGGGAAATACAGGTGCTGGGAAGATTGGGGAGGGCAGGCAGGCCAAGGGGTTGGCGGGCTCAGGCCAACCCACTCCTCTCTCTAAGCCTTTGGCCTGCCTGTCCCCCCCCCCCTTCCCAGCACCTGTCCCCTCCAGAGCCAACTTACCTGTTGTCTTACCCATCATCAGTGTCCTTTGCCATCCGGTGGGGTTCCCACAACATGTAACCTTTCATACTTACCCCCCTTTGGTCTATGCTGGCTCATTAGGCCAGGGTTTCATCTAATAACTCGGGCTATGTTTACCTATCACCCCCCTCCCCCCAATACTTCTCATGTTCCCCATCCCCAGGAATCGTCTTAAGTTCTGAAGGACGCACCCCGACACGGACCTGTTTTTATAAACCGAGTGAACTCTTCGTTTTTATTGTTATTTCAATTGCTTTGCTTGGAAAGCCTTAAGTTTTAAAGTGATGGATACTCTTGACATGAAGCTAAGGTCCCAACTGAGCTATCTTGGGTTAAGTGTGGTTTGCTGTTGAAAATGCACCGAGGGAGGGGAGGGGGAAAAAAAAAAAAGACTGCAGGGGTGTTTTAAAAGCTTGGTCCCTGCATTCTTTTTTTTCTATCAAAACGGGCAGAGACACACACAGAGACACAGACACAGACACGTTGGTTGAAAGCTGGCGAGGGTTCCGTGTTAACCCCTGGGTGTGGATACCAGGGAAAATGTGCAATTCCATATCCTCACCCAGGCTGCCCTGCCCTTTTTAAAAAAAACAAACAAACTGCACTTTGTGCACAAAAGCCAATTAAAATGGAGCATACCTCCGTGTTGCATGCACCCACAAGAGACACACAGACACACAGAGGAGAAGATAGCTCAGGGTTGAACTCAGCTCCTTGATGCTCTCCGAGTTTGGTTTTCTTGCAGACGTTTCATTACCCAACTAGGTAACGACATCAGTACACTAATGACGTTACCTAGTTGGGTAATGAAACGTCTGTAAGAAAACCAAACTTGGAGAGCACCAAGGACTCCTCATTCATTCATTCATTCATTCATTCATTCATTCATACATACATACATACATACATACATACATACATACATATACATACATACACACACACACACACACACACACACACACACTTCCAGAAGGGAAGCAATGGGATTCCCCCCAACTACATTATCCTTCCTGCTTTCTTTCTGTCCAGGATGGAAACAAGCAAGCAATCAATGCACACCAAAGAGAGACACAGAAAGTCAAAGAAAAAGGAAGAAGATTAAGTCCACAGGACTGGCTGTGCCGTACCATCCAAAAAATAAAAATAAAAAATAAACATGGAGCGGAGTTCAGACGCTGGATCACTTCGTCTTGTCTTTGGTATTACTTCAAAAGCTGCTAGCGATGCATAGACCTCCCCCCCCCTCAAAAAAAAGGAACTCTGTACCGGTTCCAGCCAGGGATGTGTTTTTCTTTCCCCCCCCCAAAAAAAGGAAGAGGGGAGGGGGGTTTCCTTGCCCCCCCTGGAGCCCCTCCTGGGCTGGTTTGCAGAGGCGTTGATCTCCACAACGGGCTTCCTTCTCCGAGTCTGTCTTCCTTCCAAGATTTCTTTGGAATGGAGCAGTTTGCCAAATCCTCCCCAAGTCCAAAAAAAAAAAAAAAAAAATTCCCTCCGAGCGTTTATTTCCACTCCCCCATTTGAATATTTTAGCAAAATTTCCTCTTGTGGGGGGGGGGGGGAGGAACTTGCTTCTTTTCTTCGGACTGCGGGATGATGACCGATGGCGGAGAGGCCAGGGGTTACGAAGGGGGCTTGGGGGCGTCCCCCAGGGCCGCCAAGAGAGAGGTCCCATTTTCTTGTTTGGGGGAGACCCGGCTGGGCAGAAGCGTCCCTCCGTAGGGGGACGAGGCCACGCTTCCGGTGGAGGGTGGGCGAAGCTCGGCGGGAGGCAGGTTGCAATCCGTGGGCCGCAGGCCGGGCGGGTGGAGTGGAAAAGCCACGGGAAAGCTGGCCATATACAACACCCGGCCCACCCTCTTGGCTACCTGGAGGAAAAAGCAGCAAGAAATGGGGAAATACGGAAATAAGGGATGTGTGCCGTTGTGCCCACAGTAAAAAAAAAAATGACAATAAAGGTTATCTTATCTTATCTGCACAAACAGCCACAGCAAGAGGCGTAAAAACGGGAGGATGTTTCAATTCCCACCCCTATCGTCCCTTACTGTTTGCTTTTGCACTTTTGTATTTCATGTTATAGATGAATAAAGTTTATAAAAAAAAATTAAAAAGGGAAATAAAGACTTGCGAGGATTTTGGCAGGGCCAAGAGGTGGGGGTTTGGGAAACCGACACCCAAACTAAAGCTAAGATTGCAAATGTTTTGGAAATAAAAGCGTTTGAGATTCAACATCATCTACGCTTCTTCCGGAGCTGAAGCGTAGAGAAGGAACAGCCCGGGGCTTTAAAGTCTTACGGGTGCGGTTAAGGGGCAAAAGATGGGGGGAACCTCAAGGGGCTCAACCTCCAAGTGAAAAATGAGAGAAAATAGAATATTTGTAGCTCAGGACTGAATTGTGAGGTGCTTGGTGCTCTCTGAGTTTGGTGGTTTTCTTGCAGACGTTTCATTACCCAACTAAGTAACATCCTCAGTGCTAGAAGGGAGTGGGGTGTGGGAGGAGGAGGAGGAGAGAACAATGACTGTGGGGTCCTTGGTGCTCTCTTGAGTTTGTTGCACTGATGATGTTACCTACAAAGGTAATGAAAACCACCAAGCTCATAAATCAGTGGTGGTTTTCCAGGATGGAGTCTGTCTAAGCAACCAAATCGAAGGTTGCAAATGTGGAAATTCAACGTGTGTGTGTGTATGTGTGTGTGTAGGGGGGGTGGCACTTTGAAAGGAGACCCAAAGCCTTGGCTGCAGATCCGGGCACACCTCTTGGGTCAAAAGCACATCTTCAGAAATCTGGGACTCCGAAGATATCCATCGCAACAGCCATCCTGCTTCATCCCAAACTCCTGAAGCCTCCCTCTCTCTGGTCCTGCCAGTTCTGCTCTGCCTTTCTTGGGCTCTTCTACCTGAACAGGTGACCCTCCAAAGCTTGTAGGTGGGGGAAACCTTCCAAGTCACGTCACACCTGCACCATCTTGGACCGCTGGGTTAAGGGTGTTGTGTGAACGCACAGCCAAGGTGGTTTGCTTACCTCTGGTGCAAACCAGGCACAGAGCAATAAATATTGTTTACCAATGCAGACTCACCTTCCTCTCCGCCCCCCCCTCCCAACACATTTGTTTTATTATGTTAAAACGATAAGGGCAGCTTTATTACTTTCCCCCAAGCCTCGGCTGTTTACGAGGGATCTAATAAAACGGTTCTTTGGGCAATTGTTCCCTGTGGAACGATTGCGCTGGAAATAAACGTGACTCAGAGGAAGCGGGAGAACAGGAAACCCACCCACCCCCATGCCACCCGTGGGATCTACAAGGACCTACGCAGGCCAAGAAGGGATCTGGGGAGGGACACACAAAGCGGCAGGGAAACGGGAAGAATTTTGAAGCCAGCGCATTTAAAAAGAAAAATAAAAAAGGTTCAAAATCATCCTGTTTGTAGCAGGATAGCATGCAGAGATTGGCCCAAAGCACCTGAGCAGCTGGTTAATAGCACACAAGGGGAAATTGGATTGTGGGGCACCTGGCAAAGGGCACAGGCCTTGCAGATTTGGGGGAGGCCACCCTCAAAAATCCAACCTTAAGACACAAACGGAGGCCTTTAAACCCAAATGTTCTATCACCTTGGCAGCAAACCCAGATTGGATGCATGCATTTCTACGAAGCTGCAATAGTTAAAAAAAGCAGGACGGGCTGACTCAACCATGGTGAACTGGACTTTGGCAGTCTGCGAAAATCGCCGAAGGAAATTTATGGCGGGCGTGGCAAGCAAACCACCTTGGCTGTTACGTTCACACAACACTCTTAACCCAGGTTACTGCTTAATGGGCAGCCTTCAGCTCAATAGAGGAGGATGGCATAAACTCAACTAGCAGGGATGAGGCTACCTCCAGTGCTTTCCTGATTTGGGTTGAAAAGAAAAAGAATGCAATACAGGCAAATTCTCCACTTACAACAGTCCATTTAGTGACTGTTCAAAGTCACAACCGCACTTAAAAAAGTGACCTGTGAAAAGTCACACGACCTGTGTAGTAGCATCCCCATGATCACGGGATCAAAATTCAGATGCTTGGCAACTGCTTCATACTTACGACGGTTGCTGTGTCCCACGGTCACGGGATCGCTTTTTGCAATTTTTTGACATGCAAAATCCATGGGGAAGAAGTCAGATTTACTTAACCACTATGTGACCACCTTAACAAGTGCAGTGATTCACAACAACTGTGGCAAGAACAGCGATAAAATGGGGCAAAACTCACCTAACAAATGTTTCAGAACAAACGTTGAGAACTGTCTGTTTACCGTAAGTAAAGCTTGTATGTTTATGTTTATTTAGATTTGCTTGGTGGTTTTCTTGCAGTATCATAGCTAGCCTGTTCCATCAGCTACTTTTCTATATTCAAGGGCTTGATTTTTCCTTTTTAGAGCAGCACTGAAAAATGTAATTTCTCTCCCACTTCACCAGGCCAACTCAAAGCCTGGTAGCCAGATTTTCCAGGCTTGCAAACATGGGGAAGAGATTCCCTCATAAACCAGGTTACGTCTCCTTGACTGTTACCTGGGGTTTTAAACTGCATTTTCACTGGGTAGGGTTCTAATTTTTGGATGGCTGTCTTGCTGCTTCCTAGTTTTGCATTTTGTTGGATTTTATTCCATCGCGCTGGGTTTTACTGCGCATCGCCAGAGCACTTTGGCTAATGGGCAGCTTAAAAATAAAATAATAAAGAAACCCCAAAAAGTTAAATTATATTGAACTGCAGGGCTCGATATAAACAAACAATAAAAAAAAAACTAAACTTAGTAGCTGCCCAGCTCAACCACCGTAGTTTATGAACCGTGGTTTACGGCTTAGCACATGGACAGCAAAACCAGCGTCTTTCACCCTTGGCAACTTTGTGTGCGTGCCAAGGTTAAAGAACACAGAGTAAACCATGATTTAAGCCCAGGCCTACCTCTAAGCTTTTGCATTTTGAAGAGACCCTCCCCAAAAGAATGAGTCACTGCTGATAAACCAGAGAGCAACCGTGGTTTGCCTTTTTTTTTCCAAACAGAAACAATTAGCCACGTATGTGTATAGTGTGAGAGTTTGATGAATTTTTTTTTTGTTCGTACGCTTTCGTTTAATTTTATTTCGAACGGCCTCTTACCTGTGACCGTATTTTCAACGCTGGGCCTAGTTTTAAGCCCATGTGGTTGAGTAAATGTTCTTCCGTCAAGAGGGGCAGCGTCTCGCCATCGATGGCCTGATCCCGGAAGACCTGTCAAATAGCAAGACCAGGCTGCGACTTGGCTCAAAATGGACAGCCACAATTCCTTTCCCCAAACAAGCCGTTGTTCTACACACCCCCAGAAGGTTGCAATGGAGAGATGGGACTGCCATATAAATCAGTGTTTTTCTAGCTTGGTCCCTTAAAGATGGGTGGGCTTCAGTTCCCAGAATTCCCCAGCCAGCCATGCTTTAAGATGGGTGGACTTCAACTCCCAGAATTCTTCAGCCAATGGGTTTTAAGATGGGTGGACTTCGACTCCCAGAATTCCTCAGCCAATAGGTTTTAAGATAGGTGGACTTCAACTCCCAGAATTCCTCAGCCAATAGGTTTTAAGATGGGTGGACTTCAACTCCCAGAATTCCTCAGCCAATAGGTTTTAAGATGGGTGGACTTCAACTCCCAGAATTCCTCAGCCAGCCATGCTTTAAGATGGATGGACTTCAACTCCCAGAATTCCTCAGCCAATGGGTTTTAAGATGGGTGGACTTCAACTCCCAGAATTCCTCAGCCAGCCATGCTTTAAGATGGATGGACTTCAACTCCCAGAATTCCTCAGCCAATGGGTTTTAAGATGGGTGGACTTCGACTCCCAGAATTCCTCAGCCAGCCATGCTTTAAGATGGATGGACTTCAACTCCCAGAATTCCTCAGCCAATGGGTTTTAAGATGTGTGGGCTTCAGCTCCCAGAATTCCCCAGCCAGCCATGCTTTAAGATGGGTGGACTTCGACTCCCAGAATTCCTCAGCCAGCATGCTGTCTAGGGAATGCTGGGAGTTGAAGTCCACATGTCTCAAGTTGGCTAACAGCCTTTATTTTTCACAGACCTCAATTCAGGTTAGCTGGTAATTCACATCACCCTTTAATTCTTGGTTGAAGAAGTCTTGGTTCACATCCTGGCTTACAAACCACAATTGCTGGCTTCCTGCGTGGAGCCAAGCCAAAAGCAAGCCACGGGGTGTCTCATCACCCTGTGTGAATCCAGCTCCTTGGCTAGGGAGCACTTCTGTATGTAGGGGGAGGGTTAGACTAGAAGACCTCCAAGGTCCCTTCCAATTCTGTTATTCTTAGGAAAACACAAAAAGGGGGGCAATAAAACTGCTGGTGGACCACTGAAGTCCCAGCCTTTTTTCAAAACAAAACAAAAACAAGAGAATTGAAGAGAAAGCCATCTATCTCTCTTCTGATCCTGCCTCCTTGGCATTAAGCCCCTTCTTTCCCAGCCGGTCTCTCCTGCTTCCCCAGGGACAGAAGAATCCAGATGTTTCCAGCCTGCCTCCCCCCCCCCCCTGCAGCTGGAGTTCTCAAAAGGGCATTTTATAAGCCACAATGTGCTAACTCGGAAGCCAAGTTAACAAGCACTTTGTCTTCCAGCTGGCAGCCTCGCTTTCCCACCCACTCACCCCGGGAGTGATGGATGGGTTTGGGGCATTCCTCCCGTCCCTCTCCCCCTGTCTGCTCCATCTCTCAGGGGAGGGGGGGGAAAAATTGGGACTTTCCTCAGCCACTGCTTTTATTAGACAAGCTCAGCCAACGTGGGGGTGATCCTCCCTCCGGGTCTGGAAATATCATTCCCCCACTTTTTAAAACTTCTGCCAAGTTCTAGAATACAAAATCAGGAAATCCCATCCTGGTTCAAAGCCCGTAGACGAATCCTTTTAGGGTTAGGTGGTTTCAGGGCACAAACAACCCCCCTGAAATTTGTTAATATTTGTGGTTTTTGTTTTTATCTATGTCCCTTTTATATGGCTACACGGCTTTTTTTAATCTTTCGTTGGGGAGAAAAAACTGACTCTGTAAAACGCTTATATACCGCGAAGCGGGATATAAGTCTAAGTGCCGTTGCTGTTCTTAAGCCGCCCAGTGTCTTAGACGAAGTGGGCAGGGTATAAATTGGATAAATAAAATAAAGAGGCTCGAGAGAGTGTCTTTTTAAGGGAGTAACCAAGTTCCTAGCCCCTGTGATTAAAAAGCGGCAAAACCTCAGACGGTTCGGATCAGATTCCAAAATGCTGGGGGAAGCAGCACTCCAGGTCCCATCAAAAGGCTTAGTGTGTAATTCACACAGCGAATGAAAAGGACCAGTGTGGTGAGGATGAGGTTGCCATCCAGAAATTGGGGCTCAAGGGACTCAGATTTCCACCACGAAGCTTACCAGGCAATTCTCTCTAGTCCTTGACTCTAGTCCATTCATTCAGGACCAAAGTTACAACGGGTACTGAAAAAAACTGACAGGACCATTTTTCACGTCATCGTTGCAGCATCCTCACGGCCACGTGATCAAAATTCAGACTTTCGGCAACAACCGGTTCAATATTTACGACCGTTGCAGCGTCCCGGCCTCGCGTGATCTCCTTTTACGACCTTCCCACAATCCAAAGCTGGTAGGGAAGCCAGGTTCACTTAACCAGCATATTACTGTGGCAAGATAGGTCGTAAACTGGGGCAAAGCCCACTTCACTGTCTCGTTTAGCAACGGAAATTTGGGGGTAGTCGAGGACTACGAGAGACGCCTGTATGTAGTGCCTTGGACTCGTCAAACGGGCTAAACAGGCAGCCGTAAAAGATTTTGAGAGTTTTTGATTTCCTGAAACTGTTTTTAGATGGTGTACACACGCAAGGGGGAGTGTTGTGTTGAGTGTGGGGTTTTTTTTTGCCCTTTCTGCACTGTTAGGGGACCCAGTGGCAACCCACCTGAGTGTATTCAGCACAACCGGAGAGGCAGCTGACAAAACTGCAGACGTCCTCCACGGTCCATTTGCTGACGTCTTGCAACGCGGTGGTGGTGGCCGGGGTCTCCTCCCCGTCCAGGAAGAGACCTCCCATCGTGCCTGGAAGGAGCAAAAAAAAAGGGGGGGAAGGGGAGGGTTGGGAGAGATGGGAAAACAGGGGTGAGCGGAGGCGGCAGCGAAGGAAAAGTGGAAAAATAAATCACAAAGCTTTTTCTCTCCCCCCCCTCTCCGTTCCTGAATTTCCCTCCAGCCACGCATCCATCTTTAATGAACTGTCAATTAAAATCCCAGGCAGGGTCAATTCGGAGGCGAACTCCGCCAGGGGGGGTTTCCTAGCCTGGAGGTGGGGGGTGTGGTGTGGTGGGGAAGGGGGGAGGAAAGCCTTGGAGGAAGGGGAGGGTGTGTGTGTGTCAAAGGCACTAATGATTTCAACATGTTTTGAGTGCTTTTCGGGCGAAGAAGGGGGGGCAGGGATAGCAGAAGGGGTCCCCCCCCACCAGTGAGGGTGAGGCCGTTAGAAGGGCGAGGCAGAATTACGGGGTGGATAAGCAAGGACTAATCCATCACCCTAACAAGGGGAGAAATTATATTTCCCAAGAAAAAAGCCACTCCTTTTGGGACCCGGTTTTTGCACTGACCACAGGGATGAAAAAGTAAGCCTGTGATCCATCCTCACCATTAGGACCTTGCTTTCTTACTACCTGCTCTTTTTTTTTTTTTCCTTCTTTCCCTCCCTGGCACCGTTTATCCTTCCTTCTTTCTCTCTGTTTTATCTTTCCTCCTTTCCCTAATTTCCTCCCTCCCTCCCCATCCCCACCCCCAGCCTTAAGGCATCTTTGACTTGATGCTTGATCTGATGAGCATCTGGGGAGCCATTTTTCTCAACGGGAAGCTCAGAAGAAGGAAGGAAGGAAGGAAGGAAGGAAGGAAGGAAGGAAGGAAAAAAGAGGGGGGGAAGGAAGGAAAGAAAAATGAAAGAGAAGAAAAACGAAAGGAGGAGGAGAGAGGGAAGAAGTAAGAAAGGAAATAAGGAAGGAAGGAGGGAGGGAGGGAAAAAGAGGGGGGAGGGAAGGAAAGAAAGAAAAATGAAAGAGAAGAAAAACGAAAGGAGGAGGAAGGAGGGAAGAAGCAAGAAAGAAAGGAAATAAGGCAGGGAGGGAGGGAAAAAGGGCGAAGGAAGGAAAGAAAAATGAAAGAGAAGAAAAAATGAGAGGAGGAGGGAGGGAAGAAGTAAGTAATAAAGGAAAGAAAGGAAATAAGGGAGGGAGGGAAAGAAAGGGGGGAAGGAAGGAAAGATGAAAGAGGAGAAAAAATGAAAGGAGGATGAGGGAGGGAAGAAGTAAGAAAGGAAAGAAGGAAAGAAGGGAGGGAGGGAGGGAGGAAAAAAGAGGGGGGAAGGAAGGAAAGAAAAATGAAAGAGAAGAAAAAAATGAAAGGAGGAGGGAGGGAGGGAGGGAAGAAGTAAGTAAGTAAGAAAGGAAATAAGAAAGGAAGGAAATAAGGAAGGAAGGAAGGCCTGAAGACAAAAATTGTGACATGGGTCTCAGAGAACAGACTAACTCACAGGTCTGCAGCCTGTGGCTCCGGAGCCGCACGTGGCTCTTTCAGCCTCCGCCGCCATTTGCAGAAAGAGACAGAGACAGAGAGAGGCACTTGCGCTTCCCCTTCCTTCCTTCCTTCCTTTCTCTCTCCCTCCCTCTCTGTGTATGTGTGTTTGTGTGTGTGTTTGTGTGTGTGTGTAAGTAAAAAAGAGAGGGGACTCACGGCCTCCTCCCACGAGGTGAAAAGCTTACTGGGCGTGGCTCCTCCCTCGGCTGCGTCTCCTGCAGGAAGCAGGAAGGGGAGGAGCTAGCTAGCCCAGCCATGCTGGCTCAGGAATTCTGGGAGTTGAAGTCCAGGAGTCATAAAAGAGCCCAGGTCGCCTCCCCCCGAGCTGGTTGGAGAACAGCTTGAAGCCAGCTGGCCAGGTGAGCAGAAGATGGGAGAGAAGGAGGGAAGAGAGAAAGAGAGAGAGAAAGAGAGAAAGGGAAAGAGAGACTGGCAGACTAAGAGCAGAAAGAGAGAGGGAGAGAGGGAGGGAGAGACAGAGACCCTTTTGATATCTAAAATGAACATAACACTGCATATATCCTTTTTTACCTTTATTATATATATTTGGGCCGACAGGGTGCACCAAACTCAAAGATAGATAGATAGATAGATAGATAGATAGATAGATAGATAGATAGATAGATAGATAGATAGATAGATAGATAGATAGATAGATAGAGACATACGTATGTATGTATGTATGTATGTATATGTATGTATACATATGCTCAGTAACTCTTTTTACTTACAAGTTTGTTTATATTAAACGGTCTTGTTTATTTTTATCCTGGTGTTTGTTTTTCTATACTTTTATTGATATATGTATGTATATATATATGTGTGTGTGTGTGTATGTATATGTATATACCTGTAATAAAGGTAAAAAAGGATATATGCAGTGTTATCTTCATTTTAGATATCAAAAGGGTTTTACGGCTCCCAGTGTTTTGTTTTCGGTGGGAAACGGGTCCAAGTGGCTCTCTGAGTGTTTTGGGTTCTGCCCTATACCATTTCAGACAAATGGCTGTCCAGTCTTTTCTTAAAAATCTCCAGTGTTGGAGCATTCACAGCTTCTGGTGGCAGGCTGTTCCACTGGTTAACTGTTCTAACAGTCAGGAAATTCCTCTTTAATTCCAGGTTGCTTCTCTCCTTGATTAGTTTCCATCCGTTGTTTCTTGTCCTGCCTTCTGGTGCTTTGGAGAATAGCTGGACTCCCTCTTCTTTGGGGCAGCCCCTGAGATATTGGAACACTGCTATCCTATCACCCCTACTCCTTGTTTTCTTTAAACTAGACAGACCCAATTCCTGCAAATGTTTTTTCTATGTTTTAGCCTCCAGTCCCCTGATCATCTTTGTTGCTCTTCTCTGCACTCTTTCCAGAGTCTCAACATCTTTTTTACATCGTGGTGACCAAAACTGGATGCAGCATTCCAAGTGTGGCCTTATCTTCCTTTGCACGTTCATTACCCCTTGTTTTTTTCTTCTTCGACCCAATCCATTCTTCTTCCTCTTTGGACAATCGGGCGTAACTCGAAGGCAGACGCTCAAGCGAGGCATTGCAAACCCCATTCAGCTACATCACCAGAACTTCTGCTTTGCAACTTGGAAAGCGTGCTAAGATTGCTCTGGTTCTTGGTCGCACGGACCAACGTGGCTTTCCTTCTGGACTTCTTCTTCTTTTCCAACCAGACCCAGATGCAGAGATCCACCAGCTCTTCAGCCCACCTGCCCACAGAGGTGTTTAATCCATCGAGGGATCGAGGGATCTCTCGGTCTGACGGGTGGATGGGGGTCAACGCAAGGCTCTCTGAAGCTAGCGCTAATTGCTCTGCAGACTTGCCAGATCGATGCAAGAATTTTAGCCATCCATCACCCTCCCCAGAGGGCACGGAGAAGGTCCTTGACAGAGATCTTTTTTTTATAACAGGACCAAGGAATTAACCCAACAATCCACAATTTTTCTCTCAAACGGCTCTAAAGAATCAGGTCTCCGTCTTGCTGGGACCAGCGGAGTTACTTCGGAGTGGCGGAGACCATTTTACAAAGAGCGTCTTCCCTTCTTCTGCTCCGTTTTCCCACCGGGGTTATGTGGACCTCCCCGAAAAGCCATCCCCAAAAGATCCACATTTTGCTCAGCTCCAAGAAAGTTCAAAGTTACGACGGCCCTGAAAATTAGGGGCTCACAACCAATTTCCAAACTTACGACCACTTGCAACATCTCCGTGGTCATGGGATCAAAATTCAGATCCTTGGCAACGGACTCAGATTTATGACGGTTTCGCGGTGGCCCGGGGTCAGGTGATTTGTGAACTTCGGACAAGCAAAGTCAACAGGGAAGCGAGATCCACTCAACAACCGTGTTGCTAACTTAACTTGTGGTGGTAAGTCAAGGACTATCTCCAGGTATTCAACTCAAGCCTTTGAGGTCCCCCCGGATATATATAGGACAGTACAATAACTGTTGCATTGGCTGCTGTGCGGAGGAAAACAAAGCTGACTGGATTGGATGGAAGACCACCAGGAGTTCCCAGAGAAAAAAAACGAAGCTCGAAAATATTCCAATTGTCTTTACCTTTTAAGCTCTCTCCTGAAAAAAAAAAAACCTTAAATATCTGTTGAAGACTTGAATGAAAAGCCATTCAGAAACTCCAGGAGGGGAAACAAAATTTTTTTCTGCTGCCGAGAAAGCTGCATGGATTTATCTAGGAAATTATCGGAAATGACCAGATTTCTCTCTTCAGACAAAGCAGAAGCAGGACTATGAGACACATTTTTCCCCACTAACTTCTCGGGCTGGGAATGTGATGAACAACATTTTAACGAGTCACACAGATGAGGGAACCAAAACAGGGTGTGTGTACAGAGGGAATAAATCTCTGGAAAAGGTTCACAAATTATTTTGGACAGAGTCTCCGCTGCCTCTCCACCCATCTCAGTAAAAACTCATTCTGCAAATTAAAGGGGGAAAAAGTGCATTTAACTCTTTGAGGGGAGCTGACACAAACCGGTCAGTTTCAAACTCTCTTGCAGAAGTTCCGATCTCGGAAAAAAAGACCTGGAGGAATTTTTTTTTCTGCAAACAAAACTTTTCGGCAGAATGAGAGAGCTTTCCAGCTGTGCCTTTGGTTAGACAACCTTTGTCTAATTTTTTTTTTTTAAAAAAAAATGGATTTACACACCTTCTTAAGCCAAAAGAAATCTGGGTGATGATTCAGAAAGGTGGGGACGGTGGCTTTTGGTTCCCCTCTCCAGAAAGGGGGAAATTTTACCCAGTCGGATTGCCAGATTCCACCTGGGAATTCTGCACATTTTGCCCTTCTCCAAAAAAAGGGAAGGGAAGAAGGGAAGGGAAGGGAAGAAGTGTCCTCCCCCACCTGAGTATGCCAGCCATCCCCTCCCGCTCACTCACCTGCATGGAAATACGGACTCATCGTATACGGGAAACCGAACGGGAGCGGTTGGGGTGGTGGAAGGGAAGCCGTAGGGAGTAGTTTGACCTCCGACTTGCCCATTGTCGGACCCAGGAGATAGCTAGGCAATTCCACACTGGAGGAACTACAGGGCGTGTTCTGCCCAGCTGGCACCTCACCCAGTTCTTTGGTGCCCTCGCCAGTCTTTGCCACCTCCTTGCACTCCTTAACCTCGCCGGCCCCGCCGCTGTTCTCGGCCTTCAGAGCGTCCGGTTTCTCGTCGTTCGCTTCGGCCTCGCTGTCCGAGTCCTTCATTTCCTCGTGGTTGCTGTCCGGCGGGCGGCTGTCTAACAAGTCTTTGGGTTCGCTCTGGCCCAGCGCCTCGCAGCGAGAGTGCGCGGCCTTCCGGGTGCCCCTCCGCGTGCTCTGCTCCTTGGGAGGGGTGGTGGAGGCGGTGGGGACCCCCTGGGGGTTGAGCGATAGCAGCGGGGCATTGTTGTGCCGGAGGACCAGCATGGCGTTCCTCCGGGAGAGCTCGTCCCGAAGCGGGTGTCCTTCCGGGATGTCGTGGAGGCTGCGCAAGGCGGGGTGGTCCGGAGGCAGACCCGGGTGCAAACCCATGGGGTCGGTAGCCAGGAGCCTCTGGCGGTGAAGGTTCTCCAGTTCTTTCTGCCGGATAATTTCCGCCGACATCTCAAGCCTAGGCGGGCAGGGAATTGGGTTTGGGAGAGAAGAGACGTAGCTGAAATCCCACTTCTGCCACCAATGATTACATGTAGCCTCGACAATATTCCTTTAGTGACCGTTGGAAGTTGCAAGGGCACTCACTTACCGTATTTCTCCCAAAATAAAACCAGGTCTTATATTAATTTTTTGCTCCAACAGATGCATTAGGGATGATTTTCCGGTTAGGTCTTCTTTTCGGAGAAATACGGTACTAAATCCGCCTGTCTGGTTGATGATCTTAACTGGGGCTTATTTTGGGGGTGGGGCTTATATTATGAGCGTCCTGAAAAATCACGCTAGGCTTATTTTGCAGTGGGGTCTTATTCTCGGGAAAATAGGGCACGTACCATTTTCCACACAACCGTTGTGGCACCCCCATGGACACGTGATCGAAGTTCAGACCCTTGGCAACTGATTCATATTTATGACGGTTGCAGCGTCCCAGGGTCACGTGATCCCCTTTTGCCAGCTTCTGACAAGTCAATGGGGAAGCATGGGTTCACTTAACAACCGGGTCATAAAATGGAGCAAAACTCATCGCAACAGATTTTTTTTGTCTTCAGTTGTGGTTGTTGAGGCCTGCCGTTTCCCTCTCAACTTCAAGAGCCTTGCCTCTAAAATGGGATCCAGTCAGCGGCCTCAGGGGGTGGTGCTGAGGGATGCTTCTTAAGAAAATCTAAAGCAATCCAAAAGGGTCTACTTAAGCCTGGCCAATTTGTCAAATTGGGAGATCCTGTTCAACATGAATCACACTTGGAAGGAGGAGAGATTTTTCCACCCTTCAAACATCCGGCAACACAGCACCTTTCAAATTATTTCCCAATCTCTTCTACTTTGTTTTCCCCAATACTCTGTCTGGGCTCAGCGGTCGAGCAAGCTTTATTAGTACTTGGAAGGGAGACCACAAGGAAATCACAGATGGAGATACTGGGAGGAAATGGGGGGAACTAGCCCCCAAAATGAATGGCAATGTGAAATTGCTTCCACATAAAGAGACTTTTCATGAACTTTGCTTTTAGTTCTTCCTTCG
>NW_015389464.1:8842-12735 GCF_001527695.2 Protobothrops mucrosquamatus | reverse complement strand
GTGTGTGTGTGTGTATGTATGTGTGTATATATATATATATTATATATATATATATAAAAAAAAGAAAAATAAATGACACCACCCCTCTCCCCCCAGTTTAAAGCCTCCGTTCTCCCCACCCCACTCCAGGGTGTTCCCAAAGCCCTTTCACAGCACGGGGTTTGGGGGGGGGCTCTTACCTGGCGTCTGGCACAAAGCCGAAGGCACCCCAAGAAAAGGGGGTCTCAAGTGAGGTCCCAAAGCGATGTGGGGAGCATTCTGGGGCGACAGGAGAGGTGGGGGGTGGGACATCTCCCTACAGAGAGGAAACGCAAAGGAGAACATTAAAACTTGCTGGGGGGAGGCAAAAGGAGGCAATTAAAGATAAACCGACGTCAATATTTCAGCATTCTGTCTTTTTTCTTCTGTTAAACACCCTAAGAAAACAAACCAACAAAAATATATTCCCAGCTAGGGTCCCACAACTGGCTTTCTCACAGCCCCCACCTCTTTCAAAAATGCCCCAAATTTACTTCCCGTGCTCCATCGTTAAAAAGAAGCGGGATAAAAGCCATTTTATCTCACCATGTCTGGGTGAAATGGGTTGGGGGCCCTAACCAAGGATACCCCACAAAAGAAGCACCTAGCCTTGGGAGGGGGGTCTGCTCTCAGGCAGTTTTGGAACAGACCCAGCAGCCTGTTAGTGGCTGGTTAGTTAGGGGGGGTCTTATCTCTCTGCTGGAGACGATGGACAAGCGTCCCCCCTAGATTACGGCACCCCGCTTTCCATTAAAAAAAAACAAAACGGATCCGGCAAGCAGATTGATGCTAAATTGGTTACCAATGACTAGCTAGGGGGCTTATTTGGAGGGGGGGTCTCCGGAGATGCTCGGCGGGAGGAAAGACAGTGGAAGAACACAAACGCACACCGACGTCTGTCCACGCACAAAACTTCTGAAAGGGGTCCAAACGACAAGTCCAGCCAGGAAATCTGCAAACGTGGATTAAACCCTCTGGCTTGCCAGACCACACACACACACACACACACACAAACACAGAGTCTCTTTGCTTCTCGACCCATCTGTCTTCCCCTCCAGCCCTTCCCTTCTGTCTGCCCCCCTCCCCTCTCCCCTCCCCTCCCCTCCCTCCTTCCTCTAAACTAATTGCACAGCTCCCGGTGTCTGGAGGACGCGGCGGGCCGGGCTGTGGATCGATTGGGGGGCTGTTGAAATGTTAATGCTAATCGCATAACTGCTCCCGCCAGCGCCTCGCACTTGGCTGGCAGCGCCAATTAATCTCAGGTAACGCAGCGCATGACCTTCAGGGCGCCCAGCCCTGGCGCAGCAGCCAAGCGATGCTGATGTAATTACAGCATGAAGGGTGTAATCACCGGACCTTAATCCCTTCTGGCCTGGCAATTAGTCCAGGCGGCTTCGGGCGGGCGACGGGCCCGAGCCCACGCCAACGTTGGACAGACAGCTGAGACCATGAATAACGGACAATTAAAGGCCGGGGGGGTCCGGGAAGAGGAGGGGGCCCCGGGGGGAGGAGCGGGGTCCCGGATCGTAATTAGCCGTAATCGCAAGGAGGGGAAGCCGGGCAGGCTTGCCACCTGCTGGATTAAAGACCAATTTGAGGGGGGGAGGGAGAATCAAGTGCCGTTTAACCGCTCGACCGTTAAGCGGCACAGCCGGCCCTTGGATGACCCGCTGAGCCCACCGGGAATGGAGGGGGGAGGAGGAGGGACCACACAGAAATTTTTTCAGGGGGGCATCAGAGGGGAGAAGGCTTGGTGAGCCCTTCCCCACTCCCAACCCTTGTCTGTGCCGATTCCCACTCCTCTTTTGTGCCTCTTTCTCCCCAGATTGCCGTCGCTGGACAAGGCGGCGGTTAAGCGAATCGCTTAAAATCGCCGTCTGTGGTTTTTGTAGACTTTTGTCGCCGCGGTCGTTAAACGAATCAGGCGGTCGTTAAGCAAATCGGGCTTCTGCCCCCTTCCCCCCATCGACTTGGCTTGTCGGAAGCCGGATGAGAAGGTCGCAAATGGCGATCAGGAGAAAGCCCCCCCCCTTCGGATGCTGCAGACGGTCCTCGACTTACAAGTTCATTTAGTGACCTTCCCAAGTTACGACGGCACTGAAAAAAGTGGCTTAGGACCGTTTTTCACACGACCGTTGCAGCATCCCCCAGGGTCACGGGAACAAATTCAGACACTTGGCAACTGACTCGTATTTATGACAGTTGCAACGTCACGGGATCGTGTGATTCCCCCTTTTGGATTGTCAGTGGGGAAGTCAATGGGACACGATTCGCTTAGCAAATGTCTCGCTTAGCGACGGAAATCTGGGCCTAACAATTGTGGTCGTGAAGGCGAGGACTATCTGCCTTTGTGACCACAACGGGCACCGAGGATCATCTCAAATCCAGGAAGTGAGATCCTTGAGGTTGGAAACTTTATTTAACACAAAAACAAACAAACAAACCACTTGAACAATGTGGGTCATTGCTTCCTACCCACCCTAAGCCAGGATTTCCCTCCCAGCAAGAGGCAGGAAAATGGGTCAAATTCGGGATTGGCAGAGGGCATTTCTGAATCCGGTGTCACCCAGGCCAATCTGCTTACCGACAGCTGAGCTGGCAGAAGCCGCTGACGTTATTCGGCGAGGATTAAGCGGGGCCAAAATTTCTTATCACACGGCAGGTATTAATCTGATCGCCTCTGCAGGGGGGCAGGGGGTCACACCCCATAACTACCGCCACTAGATCCCTTGTCTGGCGAAACAGATGGACCTTTATTTCTCCCCCGCCGCCTTTTAGTGGGGCAGCAAAACAAGACATTCTGGCGTTTGCAGACCCCCCCCCATCCACTTCTCTCCCCTTAAAATACCCTCAAATTCCCACACTCTGGGCCGAAATGGCTTCTCCGCTGTTCCCGCCCCAAGTTCTAATCCTGCCCTCACAGCCCCAGGCGAAGGGAGTCAATGCAAGATCAGCCTTTTTAAAAAAAGGAATCGACTTTTTTGGGGGGAAAAAAGAAAAGGGGTCAATTTGGTTTCTATCCTGGGCTTTGCATTGTTCGTACAGACACAGACACACACACACACACCCCAAACTGGCATGCGAAGACATTAGAAGCTCTGAACTTGGTGTTGCTAAACTTGATATGTCCTTTAAGAGGAGAAAAATGGTTTGCTAAGCTTTAAAAGTATTGGCTTTTTTTTTTTTTAACAATAAGCACTAATGGCCTTCAGATAATCGATGTTTCTAAGTCGTTAGCAGGCCCACGTGAAAAAAAAAAAAACCAACCACGCTTCGTTTTTAACCCCGTCGCTCCCACTGACAACACAGACCCCAGCAGGCTATCCGAGAGAGCGCTCGGACCCCAAGTTCGTGGGTCAACTACAAACCCCATCACTCCCCCAACCACGATGGGAATTGTAGTCTCGCAGAATTAGAAAAGCCCAGGTTGAAACAGCTGGGCTGACGGCATGGAAAAAAAAACGTTCCTGTTCCATTTCCGCTTTGCAGATCCCAGAATTCCCCAGCTGAACACTGGAATTGCCAAAATCACCTGATATTTTTGGCTGTCAGTAGGTCATAAAGACATCCCGGTTGCCAAGCAACCGAATTTTGGCCACGTGGCTCCTGGGACGCTGCAATCCAAGGGTGAAAAACGGTCGTTAAGTCACTTTTTTTTCACTGCCGTCGTAACTTCGGTCACTGAACGGATCTGTTGTAAGTCGAGGACTATTTGAAAGGCAGCTTTCTTGTCGGTTCAGAGTCTCCAAAACCAGCAAAGCCTGCTATTCTCTTCTCCCGGACACTCAATGGCTTCTGGGCAAGGATGCTGAGATATTTTTACATTTTTTTTCTTAAAATAGGCAAGATTCAGCTGGATTTGGGCCATTTCTGCT
>NW_015389464.1:6592-8213 GCF_001527695.2 Protobothrops mucrosquamatus | reverse complement strand
GGTCACTGAACGGATCTGTTGTAAGTCGAGGACTATTTGAAAGGCAGCTTTCTTGTCGGTTCAGAGTCTCCAAAACCAGCAAAGCCTGCTATTCTCTTCTCCCGGACACTCAATGGCTTCTGGGCAAGGATGCTGAGATATTTTTACATTTTTTTTCTTAAAATAGGCAAGATTCAGCTGGATTTGGGCCATTTCTGCTCGCTTTCCAGAGCCAATTGTGAGCCCCTTCTTAGCTAGGATCCCCCCCCCCCCGGATCCCATCTGCAGACTGAACCCACGAAGGGATCGTCCTTTCTCTGCCTCCAGCAAAAGGCTGAATTTTTCAGCAGCTAATTATTCTTCCTGCCACAATAAGCCTCCCTGTTGCTGATCAAATTCCCTGCGGAGTCCGACAGGAAGCTGAAATGGAATTTTAGCACCACGCCAAGCGGCTTCCACACACAGACACACACAGAGACACACACACCATGTGCATTACCCCCCACCTCCCGGAGGAAGGGAGACGCCATAAATCTCCCTGCCGTTTCTTGGCTAGGTTCCAGCCCCAGACCTTGGCACCGCTTCCCAGTTTTGCAAAAGGGCTACAGAGAAAGAAAGTCCTCCACTTACGACCGTCATCCCCAGGACTGGAAAAGGTAATTGTTAAGCAGTGTGGTCATAAAGCGAGGCCTCATTTGACCGTGCTTGATTTTTAACCCACATTTTTTGATGTGGTCGTTAAGCGAGACATCGCAAGGGGACGACTGGCAACCTTCCCTGTCGGCTTCCCCACCGAGGAAGGTCGCCAAGGGTCATCTTGTGGTGTCTCGCTTAACGACGCCATTAAAAAAAATGTGGGTTAAAATGGCAGTCGTGACCGTAAGTGTGAAGACCGACTGTAAATCGCTTTTCTCAGCTCTGTCGTAACTCTGAACAGTCGTAAGGCGAGGACTACCTGTACGAAGAAGGTAAGAGATACCTCTCGGTGAAGTGTGAATCCCGGTGCTGCGGAAGTCCTTGTTTTCTGCGCTGGCTGGACGAGTTGCTGGCAGAGGAAAGGTGAGGCTCTATGCTGCTGGGGTTTCGCGAGGCGACTTCTTGACGCGCCCGGAGGATATCTGTGCCGAGAGGAATCCAATGAAATCGAGATTAGACTCGCCGGCGAATTCAGCTTGTCCTTTGGTGTGTGTGTGTGAAGAAGGCCTCTGAGCATGTGCCAAGTTCCATTCGCATGAGAGGCCAAGTTTGGGCTTCGAGAAAAAATTCGGCTGATCTCTGGGATGTGAGCTAGCCAAAGTTAACTCTGGTCTTCTGAATCTACAGAAAGTTTTCTGTGCTTTTGGTTGATGCGAGCTTATAATATATATACAGGGCTTTTTTTCTCAGAGAAAAGGTGGTGGAACTCACCTCCCTCCCCTGGCCACGCCCCCACCCAAACCTGGTCACGCCCCCACCCAAACCTGGCCACGCCCACGTTTGGCTTTGAGGGCGCCGGCGTGAGAGCCTCTGGATTCTCTGCCGCTTCTTGCTCGGGCAGGGTCGCCTAGGAAACGGGCCAGGGGCGCGCCGACCGAGCCTCCCTATGGCCGCGGTTGTGAGCCAGGCAGGGGCAGAGAGCTGCGAGTGCGAGCGCGCCCCCCCA
>NW_015389464.1:0-5651 GCF_001527695.2 Protobothrops mucrosquamatus | reverse complement strand
TGACTCGTGGACTTCAACTCCCAGAATTCCTCAGCCAGCATGGGGAACTATGGCCCCCTCATGACTCGTGGACTTCAACTCCCAGAATTCCTGAGCCAGCATGGGGGAACTATGGCCCCCTCATGACATGTGGACTTCAACTCCCAGAATTCCTCAGCCAGCATGGGGGAACTATGGACCCCTCATGACTCGTGGACTTCAACTCCCAGAATTCCTCAGCAGCCATGCTGAGGGGAAAGGGAGACGTTTCCAAGCTGAGCCATGCTGGCTGAGGAATTCTGGGAGTTGAAGTCCACGAGTCATAAAAGAGCCAAGGTTGCCTACCCCTGGGCTAGACCTTACCCAATTCTTGCAACTGTTTTTTGTATCTGTTTTAGCCTCCATCCCCCTAATCATCTCTGCACCCTTTCCAGAGTCTCCAGATGTGTGGACTTCAATTCCCAGAATTCCCTATCCTCACCACTGTGACTCGGGACGGATATCCCGCCGGCCAACTGGTAGAGACGCTGCTGCTGCTGCTGCTCCTCAAAAGTGCTGTGTTCGTTGAGGGCGGACATTAAGCGCCGGTAATCTTCCTCCGGAGTCATCTGGGTCACCGGGCCCTCCAACAGGGGCGTGTGGGAGTTTTCTGTGGGGCAGAAAGGCCCAAAAACAGAAGGGTGAGTAGTGAGAAAGAAGTGGGCCTTGCAAATCTAACACAGTTTCCCACGCTGCCAAGTTAAGTTTCCAGTCCTCATGATTCTGAATATAGAAGTTGAAAATGATTTGGCACCCAATTAGTCCTCATTTTAAGGAGTGTCAAATCCCCTACCAACTTGAATCTAGCCTATTTTAGCTTGCAAAGCAGCAAAAGGGCAGCTGAATTTAACTATTTCTGCATATATTTTTTCTAGGAAGGACTTTTTGTCCAGGGTTCTGCGCCTTCTTTCCACTCTCCCTAAAACGGTTGCTAAACAGAGAATTAAGCAAGAGCCGGTTTAAATGTCTCTTTACAAAAACTAAAATTGTTCGTGGGCGTTGGAAGATGCTAGCTGGAGGAAGCCTCGCTGGTTTTTCTCTCTCATTCCTTGTTTTTAATTCACGCTACTTATACATCACTTTTGTATGAAATGTTTAACTACCGTTTGGTATCAGGGAGAGCCACAACTTGATGGACAAATGCAGGCTGCAGAAGGAGAGATGAATTCATTTACAGCCACAAACTATCATTGTCAAGCATTCAAAGGCTGTTTTGAAGCACAGCCTTAGTGCTTCCCATCTCTCAACTTACAACCAGAATCGGGACTAGAATTTCCGTTGCTAAGCAAGGCAGGACCGAGCTGACTGTTAATCTGATTTTTAAAAGCCAAGAAAATCCTTGTTCGTCGATGGATGAGAGACCACAAGGAGACTCGGCGTGAAAGGATGGGAAGAAAGAAGACCCACCACGAAAAAATGAAGAGATATACACCTTGATTTTTAAGTGGAACTGCTCTCTTAAAACTCACTTTTTCTTACATTGCCCAGAATTTTCCCCTTTTCTAGCCCACCTGCTCTCCGGCATGGAGACCCCCTTCATTGGGGAGCAGAGAAGCAGAGAAGAGACACCGCTCAGCTCATGCAACCCACCCCTCATCCCAGGGAAGGAAGCAGCCTTGTCTAGACTTTTCGAACTCAACCCCCCACCCCCCAGGCTTCCTGCTGCCAATGCCCCCTGCCATTGACTGACATGCCCGCCCACGTTCAGCGGGGCCGACGGCCTTCCCAGGAGAGAACTCCGCCGCTGGATTGCAGCAACTGTCTGTCATCCCCTTCCTGACACGTGTGCACACCTCTCTGTGTGTGCGTGCAAGTGTGCAGGAGAGGAAGGAAAAAAAACCCTCCATTTCAAGAGCACAATCATTTAGATCCTCTTCCTCTCCGCTAATAAGCTAGAGGTTGCAGGAAATGGGAAATGAGAGAGAGAGAGAGAGAGAGAGACAGAGACACAGAGAGAGAGAGAGAGAGAGAGAGAGAGAGAGAGAGAGAGACAGAAAGAAAAAGAGAGAGAGAAAGAGAAAAAGAGAAAGAGAAAAAAAGAGAGAAAGTGAGAAAAAGAGAGAGACAGAAAGGGAAAGAGAGAAAGAGACATAAACAGAAAGAGAGAAAATGAGAGAGGGGGGGGGAAAGAGAAAGAGAGACAAAGAGAGAAAGAAAGAGAGATAGAAAGGGAAAGAAAAAGAGAAAAAGAGAAAGAGACAGAGACATAGAGAAAGCAACAGACAGAAAGACAGAGACAGAGAGAGACAGAGAGAAAAAGAGAGACAGAGAGAAAGAAAAAGAGAGACAGAGACAGAAAGAGAAAACGAGAAAGAGAAAGAGAGAGAAAATGAGAGAGACAGAAAGGGAAAGAGAAATAAATAGAGAGAAAATAGAGAGAGAGAGGAAAAAAGAGAGACAAAGAGAAAGAGAGATAGAAAGGGAAAGAGAAAGAGAGAAAGAAAGAGACAGAGACATAGAGAAAACGAGAGACAGAAAGAGAAAGAGAGAGACAGAGAGAAAGAAAAAGAGAGACAGAGAGAGAAAGAAAAAGAGGGGGGCTATGACGCTGCGACCGTCGTAAAGGTGAGTCAGTTGTCAAGCACCCGAATGCAAATCGCGGGACCGTGGGGATACTACAACCGGTCGCTAAGTGTGAAAAACGGTCCGAAGTCACTTTTTTCAGCGCCGTTGTAAATTCGAACGGTCCCCTAAACAAAAGCGTTGAAAGATAAGGACCTGCTTTTTTTAGGGACCCCAAATTCAATCAGGCTGACTCCAATCGATCCGAATGCGCAAAACAAATGGGATTGATTTCCTCACAATTGATTCGAGAGCGGAATCCGGCTAAATTCACCTACTTCCAGCAAAAACGTTCGATTTTTAAAATAAAATTTAAAAAAACGAGATTATTGAGTGCAATAAGGATGCTGCTGCAGATGGAAAGAAGAGATTAAAATTAGAAAAAAAAATCTTTATGGGCCACTATTTAGGGAACGCAGATAAGGTTGTGTGTCCAGCCACAGTTCCTGAAGGAAATCGGATGTAGAGCTTCTCTGTTCCAAGGCAGTGTATCCCAGTATTATTAGATGCACACAGGAAAAAGTTTAGAACTTCAGAAACACCAGCCAGCCCCCAAATTTGAGAATTTCACCCCATTTGCTTCTCCGTTTCCTCGGCGGAAGTAGCAAGGATCAGGCCTGTGGGCGGAGCCTTTGTAGATTATTCTGTGACATCACAGCAGCTCGACCAATGGCTGAATAGAGAAGATAAACTGGCATGCAAGAAGTCAAATGGCTGCATTCGGACAATGCAATAAGCTTCGATAATCTGGGTTAATTGGTGGCTTGGAGAACAAGATACTGTGCAAACCCAGAAAATGTGTTATTTTAGTAGCCAGCTTTAGCATACTAGATGAAAAGGGGTTCAGACCCCCCAAAAGGGACTCATCTGAACTAGGGGAGAATTCCCCAAATCTTTTTTTTTTCCACTTAAACTGCAAAGCCAGCTAAGGTAAGGCGATGTAAGTTATCCAGGTTGCGTCGCCTTTGTTTTTATCCCGGTGTTAATTTATAGTTCTGTGTGTTTTATTTGCGAAGCCTCGCTCCCCAAGAAGTCGGGAGGCGTAAACATTTAATCAACCAATCGATAAAAATAAAATAATTAAGCTGGCGGGGGGGGACGAGGGGGACAGGCAAGGTGATTGATCACAACTACAATTGGGAAGTTGAGGAAGGGGAGGGGGGTGGATGAACGGCTTTCGTTGTGTGTGTGTGTGTGTGTGTGTGTGTGGAAACGCCGTGGCATTGATCCCAAAGCGATAGATGGCCGGGTTTCATGGAAGTCTGATTAAAGCTCAGCTTCTCCCGCAAGATAGATTAAACCGCTATCACCTTGATTAATTTTTCAGAGGATGCAGCGGGAGCCTGGAGCGTGTGTCTGTCTGTGTGTGTGTGTGTGCGCGCACACAGAAAGGAGGGGAAGTGGGGGGGGGGGAAAGGAGAATTAGGAAAGAAAATATCCAAGAATTGCCATCTGGAAAAAGCAAAGAAAAAAGCAGCAAATCAAAATTGTAGAAACAGGTTTCGAAAGAGCTTAAGTCCTCCTTGGATAAACCAGCATTATCAGCATGCTGGGAGGGACCCCTGACAGCTGTCTAATTACAAGTGGAAAGAGGAAAAGAAGGAAGACAGTTTAAAAGGGGGGGGGTGTCAGGCCCCCTACTCATTTGGAGAAGCCCTTTAAAGTGCAGGGGGGGGGTGTCTTTAAGCTCCTTTGGGGAGCTATTCAAAGTGCTGGGGAGACGGGAGTCGCTTTAAAGTGTAAAAAACGAAGCGAAAATGCTGATTTAGGTCACCCTGGAATTTCCGATACAATTTTATCAATAAGGGCTACGTGGCTAGGCTAGTTTCCCCCCCCACACACACACACCTAATTTAGGGAGATTATAAGAGACAGATCTTGCTTGCTTTCCAAGTCGATCCTTCGGCGTTTTTCTGAGTGTGTCTCTAGCAATCGAAGTGGAATTGCAGCTTGACTCGCTGACGGGAGCGTTCTGCGTGCACGCAAGGCTCAAATTTCCCCTCCCGGGATCTGCCCCATAAAATGGAAGGTGGAGGCAATGGAGGGACAGGAAGCTTGGCTTGCGGTAGCCAAGGCCACCAAGAGCTCTGTGGCACCTGGAAGTCCACACACACATTGGCAGTTACAAGTTGCCGCCCTGGGACCTGACTTGAATCTCCAACCGTTTTTATGACGCTTGCAAAGCAAACCACGTGGTCGTTTAACGACCCACATGGAACGAATCCGGCATGCCCAATGGATGTTTCTCTGCTGTATATTTGAACCCGTTGCCAAACACTCGAAATGCGACTAGGCAGGGGGAAGGTAATGATTTACGACGGTGGGAAGCGCCACACGGTCTTTCTGAGGCTGTCCTCACTTGGAACGGTCGTTAAGCGAGGACTACCTGTAACTTTGCCGATTGGGGTGGAGGGCTTAAGAGGCGGGAAATTTGTTAACTGATAATAACTTTGGATAAAGGGTGGAAACTAGGCCACACGGAGGCCCGGCACCTCAACTGCTCTGGGTTGGCCCGATTAAAATTCAGAATAATTGTGAAAATAAATCTATAAACGAGGTTCTCAAAGACAGGAGCCCGGAAACCCTTCCTTCAAAAAAAAACCAAAAAAAAAAAAACAGCAGACGCAACTCCACCCATCACCCAGCAGAAATTGCAAGAGGTTTTTCTGTTCTCACCTTTGGGAGATTCGCTTCGAGATTTCTTGCTCTCCAAAAGACAGTCGCCGTTGCTGCCGGACACACAGACTTTCCTTTTGCCTAGAACTTCATCTAGAAAGAGGATGGAACGGAAAGAGGAAGAGGAGAGGAGAGAGAAGAGAGAAGAGAGAAGAGAGAAGAGAGAAGAGAGAAGAGAGAAGAGAGAAGAGAGAAGAGAGAAGAGAAGAGAAGAGAAGAGGAGAAAGAGAGAAGAGAGAGAGAGAGAGAGGAAAAGAGAGGGAAGGAAGCAAGGAAAAAGAAAGGAGGGGAGAAGGGAGGGAAGGAGGGAGGAAAAGAGGGAAGGGAAAGGAGAGGGGAGGGAAAGAGGGAGGGAGGGAAAGAGGGAGGGAGGGAGGGAGGAAGGGAGAGGGAAG
>NW_015389463.1:147895-176105 GCF_001527695.2 Protobothrops mucrosquamatus | reverse complement strand
CCCCCACCCTGGCTTGATTTTTAGGTGTGTGCCGTGCCCCAAAACTAGGGCTTATTTTGGGGATAGGGCTTATATTAGGCCCACCCCAAAAAAATCAAGCTAGGGCTTATTGTTGGTGTAGGCCTTACTTTCGGGAAAACACAATAATAGCCAGCCATCAGCACCTCAATCAACATCTAAAAAGCCACATGCAACAGGTATCGTACCACATACAGAATAGCCCAAAACACACACACTGCTAGAGAGAAGTTCCCTGAGGAAGGGAGTCCAAAAGCTCGGAAGACAAAACATCTGGCGCGGTGACCAACCCAGATTGGATCCTGCAACATTATCCTGGGGCATGTATATTCTCACCTTCATTTGTGAGATACCGGCCTCTACCCTTGCTCAGTGATACCAAGCTGTCCAGCAGGGTGGGGATGGAGAAATAGACTTAAATCGGTATTGTATTTTGTCATCTTCCCTGGCAGTGACTTTCAAGAAGATGTACCAGCAGAAACAGAAGGAGCTGCTCAAACAATATGAGAAACAAGAGAAGAAGCTCAAAGACCTGAAGGCCGGGGGGAAGTCGACGAAGCAGGCAGTAAGTGTCTAGCTGTGCTAAGGTAGAGGACTTGCTAACTGAAAAATGTTGTGCAATTATCGTTTTCTCTGGGCTTCCTCTTAGCTGAAGTGACTTGAAGCAGGATAGTTATGCTGAGTTAAATCCTCAGTTCTAGAAACTGCAGTATTTTTCTTCCTCGCATTCTCTGGATATCAAAACTATAATAAAAGTAGTCCTCATTTAGTGACAACAATTCGGACTGACAACTCTGCTGTTGAGGTCGTCACTAAATGAAGCTGTGTCCTTTTTGACCTTATTGCAACCTCTTGGGCTTTACAGACCCGCAGAGGTCGTAAATGTAGGATCGGTTATAAAAATTATTTATATTTCCATTACCTTCATATCTGCGAATGGTTACCACCTGAGGCAGTTGCTAACTGAGGACTATCGGCAATGGTTATAAAAAGCTCACCTTGAGTTTCTGGAGGTCCGGATTCTTCTTCCAGCAGGGCAGATGAGAGAAGATTGACTCATAAGTAAATCTGCCATTTTAGGTGGGCTTACTTGAAAACAAGCATCCTTGCTCTCACAGGAGCAGAATATACAAGCAAAGGAGTTCTTGGGGCGCTCTGAGCTTGCAGATGTTTGCTTGCAGATGTTATCTAATTAGGTAACATCGTCCCTACTTATCAGTGTTCTGACACCCTAGCTCAGGGGTCTGCAACCTTGACAACTTTAACACTTGTGGACTTCAGTTCCCAGAATTCCTCAGCCAGTGGGAGCTGAAGTCCACAAGTCTTAAAGTTGTCAAGGTTGCAGACCCCTGCCCTAGCTTAATTAATTAATGCAGCTATACTTTGTTTAATCTGGGATATATCCTGCAGCTCCTTCTGATTGTACAGGTAGTCCTCATGATCGGAATTAGCAACATGCCAGTTGTTAAACAGGTTGTCACATGACCAACCTGATTTTTTTTATTATTATTTTTTTTGCAATGGTCCTTAAGCGAACCACCACGATTTTCCTGCTTTAGTAGGGGGTTGAGCCAGAAGACCTCCAAGGTCCCGTCCAACTCCTGTTATTCCGTTAATTGTTACAACTTCAAAGTTTCTTTTCTCCTACAGTTTCCGACCGTTAAGCAAATCGTTACAAAAACCCATTGGGCATTTTGCGAGAAATACCGATTTCCGTTTTTAAAAAAGTCATAAATTGTGGGTCACGTGACTGGAAACCCTCAAACGATTTGGAAACGAAGGCTAGTTGCGGAGTGTCCAGCATGTGATCTCATGACTGCAGAGAGGGGGACCTGATCAGAAGTTTTGGGTCATAAGTACCTTTGGGAGGGGGCATCATTAACTTCAAAGGGTTGGTAAGGAACTGGTCATAAGTCAAGGACTACCTGTAGGCCATCCATGTTTCTTCCTGTTGGAGACTGGCAAATCTGAGATCATCCATGAGAAGAGCCGATTCCAACTCTTGTCAGAAATCCTGAGTCCTGCCCATTTGGGGGCCGTCAGAATCCCTGCCGTGGTTCTCGGCACTAAAGAAAGAAAAATATATCTTTCCTTTTGAAAAATATGTTCCTGTGCCCATCTGTCTCCCTTCCGTGCCCCAAAGACAGAGGTAGGCAACCTTGGCTCTTTTATGACTCGTGGACTTCAACTCCCAGAATTCCTGAGCCCGCATGGCTCAGCTTGGAAACCTCTCCCTTTCCCCTCAGCATGGCTGGCTCAGGGATTCTGGGAATTGAAGTCCACGAGTCATGAAAGAGCCAAGGTGGCCTACCCCTGCGCCAAAGAAAAGAAGGGCAGCCTGTTCCTCTCGTGACCCGTCTTGCTTTGACGCAGGAAAAGCAGACCAAGGAAGCCCTGACGCGGAAGCAGCAGAAATGTCGCAAGAAGAACCCGGATGAGGAATCCAGCGAGGCCCCCGAGCTCCTGAAACGGCCCAAGGAATACACCGTGAAATTCACTTTTCCTAACCCACCGCCTCTTTCCCCGCCCATTCTGGGCCTCCACGGTAGGGCTTCTCTTTTTGAAGGGCAGATTGTAAGGAAGGGGGTGCAGGGGAAGGATTGGGAGCTTGCAGAGGAGTGAGTGATTTTCTGGGGGGGGGGGGACAAAAAAAAAGCATCCCTTATCAACAGGTCTGAACTTTATTTCCTCCCCCTTCAAGCATTAGAGGAGAGGGAGGGAAGCTGAATGTCTGGCTGTTGCTAAACTACAACTCCCAGTGTCCCTTGCTCTGACTAGGCTGGCTGAGGCATCAGCAGGAGAGGGATGCTTGACTTCTTGTGGGTTGAGCCCTTATATCAGGCAGCCATGTGACTTAGGTTAAGTTTCTGCTGATCCCAGATGGCCAGGACAGGATTTTGCCCACGGATTGCTAATGGATGGAGAAATAATTGAGATTTATGCCATCACTTACCTTCCCTGATGCTAGAAAACTGGCACAATAACAGAGTGTCTGTGTGTGCCAAGGAGTCTATCAATAGGATGAGCATGCAGTTAGTTCCCGACTTATAATTGTAATGGAGCCTGCTCATTACAGTCGCACGTCATGACAGTTATAAAGTGGATCGCCCCATGTGACTGTCCTGATTTTACGACATTTTTTTATGATAGCCATTAAGCAGACACTGCATTAAGCAAATTCATTGCATGCCATGGAGATTTTTGCCGAAAACCGGAAGTATCTACCAGTTTTCAACAAAAATGTTGTAAATAGCAGTCACGTGACTGTTGGCCACAGCAAACAGCCGTAAATGCAAGCCAGTTACCAAGCATCTGAAAAGTGGTCACATGACTTGGGTGGGTGGCTGTTGGAACTTCAGAACCCGGTTGTAAATATCTTTTTTGTGGGGGGTATGTTATCACTTTGGTTATAAATTGAGGACTACCTATAGCAGGGCTTTTCAACCAGTGGTACGGGTACCACCTGTGGTACATTGGCACCTGACAGGTGGTACACGACCATCCTAGAAAAGTGATAGCGGGGGAGGGGAATGAGCTGAGCCGATGGCAGCACCGCACAAGCCTGAGCGAGAGATGGCTGGAGCTGCAGGGCTGTCAGGGCTCAGCGGAAGCACCAGGATCAGTGCCACTTTCCAGCTGATCGGCGCTTCTTTGGGGCTGTCAGGGCTCAGTGGAAGTGCCAGGATCAGCGACAGGCTCCAGCTGGAGCTCAGCGCTGATCCTGGCACTTCTGTTGAGCCCTGAAGAAGCACCAATCAGCTGGAATGTTGCAGCATCTCCAGGGTCTTGTGATTTACATTCAGATGCTTGGCAACTGATTCATATTTATGATGGTCACAGTGTCCCAGGGTCATGTGAACTGACCAAAACCTGCTGCAACCACCCAGCAGACGGGGGAATAAAAACCAAACACCCCCACCACCACACCCCCGCTGCCAATCCTCAACATAAATGCTCACAACAATGGAAACCTCAGACAGGAGGAAGAGCACCGCTGGGTGGGCAGGCAGGTGTCTTGCTCGGCTGTAGCTTGGGGGGGCACTTTTTCAGTGCCATTGTAATTTCGAACAGTCACTAAGCAAACTGTTGTAAGTCGAGGACTACCTGTACTTTATCATTTTTTTCCTTTTTTTTTTTTTATCAAGTTTTTGACACCTTTGACTGGTGGTACTTGGATGTTGCCATATCCTAAAAGTGGTACCATGGGTGAAAAGGTTGAAAAGCCCTGACATATAGGAATTAATGGGATGAGAGATCAGGTGTCAGGGACACTGTAGGATAGCAGTCCGGTAATCTCCTGGTTTGGGATTCCTAAGGATTTCTTTTTATGTTGCCTTCCTATCACGCTTGCAGCTAGTAACCCTTGCCCAGAGGGAGAAGCTGCCTTCATAATGGCACACTGCATGCCAGGGGGATTTTCCCGAAAAAAGCTGGCAGCATCTTCAACAGAGAATGGCAAGCTTTGCTGTCCTTTTAAGTACATAGGTTACTGATTTCTGTAAGTTTTTATTATCTGCTAGGGATCGGTTTCCCGGAGCAGCTGGTATACAATCAGTGGGTCAGTTCAAAGCCAAGCATAATCCCTTTCATTGAGATTGTCAGTCCAGCACTCAAGATCAAGATGGGGCAGGGATGGATGAGCTAAAAAAAACCCAACAACCTCAGCTCCAAATTCTTAATGTTCAGTCCAAGCTCTGCTATTCTAACCAGCTGGGCTAAGAACTGATTTTTTTCAGTCTGGGTGTTACTTGCTGTTGTTCTATCTAAACCTTACTTTCATGTTCTTGAGAAAACATTTTTTTTTCCTTTGGATCCTTATCTTCCTGCTTCTCTTTTAGCTGTGGACTTCAGTTACGAAAAGCAGAAGCCCCTTTTCAGAACTTTGGACTTTGGAATCGACATGGAATCCCGAAGTAAGTGATGTGGAAGGAGCGAAGGGAAGGTTTTCGTGCTGTCAGACTTCTGCATATGGGTATAATTTGTGTTTCTTTGTTTTCTAAGAGGGGGGAAATTGTTCTGTCCCAGCCCACGTGAGTCATTGTTAACTCACAAGGACAAACCCCTCTTTTAACAAGTAGGCTGGAAATGCAGGGAAAACAAACCCTGTTTATTAGTTAGGTACAGACCTGCAAAATGTCCCAAAAGCAAAGGCAAACAAAACACGATGCAAATGGAGAGTTGTTCACAAGCAAGGCAACAAAACAGGATTCCATGAAACGTGAGTCCTTTGCAAACGGTTGCCTTCAGCAACCAGCACCTCCCACACCTTCCCTTTTTATTATGCAGCCCCCAGGCGTGGCTTCTCAATGCCTTCTCCTCCTCCCTTGGAGTCGCCCCATTGCCTCCCTCTGTCCTGCTCTTGTTGCCTATCTGCATTTGCAAGCGTCTATGATGTCTTCCAGCTGTGAGTCCTCAGAGTCTGACTCAGCTTCCCCGCACAGCTGAATCTCAGCCTGAGCACGATTGGAAGGGCCAGGCTCTTCATCAGATTGTAAGTCCTGGAGGCTCATCAGAGCCTTCCTCCGACTCTCTAATGGCTCTCCAGGCTCCTCCTCCTCTGATTCCCCAGACTCAGCTGCCGGGTCCAGTGGCTGGCACAGACTCACAACGAAAATCCTCATCAGGACCTTCTCTATTTAATAATTTAAAAGTACTGCAGCTGGGAAAAGTCACTTCTGGCTCCAGCTTTTCATTTAATTTCCTTTACAGGTGTTCCTCGACTTACTACCACCATTGAGCCCAAAATTTCTGTGGCTAAGCAAGGCAGTTGTTTAGTGAGTTTTGCCGTTTTGCCCCCATTTTTACAACCTTTCTTGCCTTTGTTTTTAAGTTAGTAGGACGGTGGTTAAGTGAATCTGGCTTCCCCATTGACTTTGCTGGTCAGAAGGTTACCAAAGGCTACAAAACATGATGCTGGGACAGTGTTACTGTCATAAATACATGCCAATGCCAAGCACCCGAATTTTGATCACGTGAACTTGGGGATGTTTCGATGGTTGTAATTGTGAGAAAAGAGGCATCAGTCACTTCTTTTCAGTGTCGTTATAACTTCAAACGGTCACTAAACAAATGGTTGTTAAGTCGAGGACTGCCTGTATTGAAAGATGGCAGGGGGAAAAAATGTCAGATTCCTAAAAACTTTGTCTGCCTGGCGCCATCTTGTTACTAATGATAATCCCTTCTCTCTTTTTCCTGCCTCTCAGTCTGTATCGTGGGCCCCAATGGGGTGGGGAAAAGTACACTACTATTGCTGTTAACTGGGAAGCTTACGCCGGTAAGTACCACCTGTTCAAACTTTGGCTTCTCTTGGTGTGGATTGTCCTTGCCTGAGATTTCCTTGACTGTGTTTTGGGCCCCTTTTGATCGAGCCCCAATTGAGTGCAGGTGATTATTGGGGGGAGATGGTAGTGTGAATCCCATGAAAAATGACTTCCCTTTTAATCTGATGGGGATTGCGAACCAAGACAATGCTAACTTCCTATTTTTCTCTTTCTCTTTCTCTTTCCAGACCAGAGGAGAAATGAGAAAAAACCACAGGCTAGTAAGTATCGATGTGATTTCAGTTGGGATGTGGTGGGAGGGCAGTGTATAATTTGAGGGGGAGCCATATTGGACTGGAAAGCAGGGCTAGCAGTCAGGATAGGTAGGAAGTCTTTGGTCATAGGACGTGGTACACACATAGGCAGTTGTTGCTTTGTGTTGGTGTACTCTGCTTGGAGAGGGAGTGTCATGCCTCCATCTGAGGACGACATGGAGTTCCCTGTTGAGGCCCAGGAGGGGATGTCTGTGGCTTCGGAGGACTGTGGGGAGGAACAGGCTGAAGCAGGCCAGGGCCCTTCAAGTTTGGAACAGGGAAGGCAGAGCTCAGGCGAGGAGCAAGGCCCCTCCCCACCAGATCCCAGAGCAAGGAGAGCAGAGAGGAGGAGGGAACAACGGAGGCAGGCTCACTTGCTCTGGAGGAGAGCGTCACGCCCCACTCCACAAGGCACACCTGGGGAGTAGGTACTTAAGGAGACGCTGTGGGGTGGGGCATTTGCCAGGAACAAACGTGAACTCTTGTGATGTGAACTCTTGTACCTGGACTCTTTGTATTTTGGATCAAGTTTGTTTCCTGCTGAGTTCTCCTTGCTGTCCTCAGGTTTGCAGTTTGCAGGTTACAGGCAAGCTGGGCGTTGAAAAAATCATACTTTGTTTGTTATCTGTTTTACTTTAAAGAACTGTTTCACTCCGTTGACTGTTTTATTGAACTTGTGCCAGCCTATGTGGGGGCTGTTGGGTGAACGTTGGCAGTGCTTACAAAGACAATTATTCTGACCAGCTAATTGCTTTGCCTCCGTTCGGGGCCCTGGGTCATCACGGGGTGGTTTGATTGAAGGATATCCAATATACCTTTTGGCCTTTCACATATTAGTGTGTCTGCATGCAGCCTGCTTATTCATATCCTCAACTTGGCGGTTGAGGCTTAGAGTAAAACATCCTCCCAGAATTTGGAGACTGTGATTTCAGGACAGCACCATGTCCTAAATTAGAATTAGGCAACCTGGTTATTTCTTATCCGATGTTTTAGATTGCATCTTAACAACATCCCAGCCAACATGAGCCAGTGGGCGAAGGGCTTACGGAAGTTCTAGCCCAGGAAATTAGGAAGGTTTCAGAAACAGGAGAAGGCACCCTGAAATGCCAGCTGTGGCCTTGGGAGGTGTGAAACGGTGTGAGTTAAGCTTGAGTGCCCGCTTGAGTGAGGTTTCACCCAATTTTCCCCTTATTCTCCTGATAGAAAGTTGGCTTCTTCAACCAACAGTATGCCGATCAGCTGAATATGCAGGAGACGGCCACGGAATATCTTCAGCGCAATTTCAACCTGCCTTATCAAGACGCCCGCAAATGTTTGGGGCGGTTTGGTCTCGAGAGCCATGCCCACACCATCCAGATTTGCAAGCTGTCTGGTAGGGGGAGCTTTTCTTGGGAGATGGGAAGGGGGAATGATGGTGGGTCGAGAGCTTTGCAAGAAAAGGCGGGGGCTGCTAGCATAGCTTTCTCTACCTTGGCATGTATGTTCCAAATGTGTTGGATAATGAAAGTTGTAGCTAAATCACGCCTGAGTGTTGGAGCTTTAGTGAGGAACAGTCCATCTGTGTCTTGAGCAAAGACACAGGCTGGAAAAATGGGTCAACACTGACAGCCTTCAAAGAGGAATCGGGTTCTTGCGAAGCTCAGAAGTTCCGATCCCGATGCCCTGTTTATCCTTCCAGATGTCCTTTCAAATTCTGATAGCGAGATTCTACAGGTGATACTCGAAAAATTAGAATATCGTGCAAAAGTTCATTTATTTCAGTAATGCAACTTAAACAGTGAACCTAATATATGAGATAGATTCATTACATGCAAAGCAAGATAGTAATGAGTCTCTCTCATATATTAGATTCACCTTTTAAGTTGCATTACTGAAATAAATGAACTTTTGCACGATATTCTAATTTTTCGAGTTTCACCTGTATTTGCATCAGTTTGGGGGAAGCAAGCATGTTTTTGCTAATCTTCTAATTCCTTCTTTCTCTCCTTTGTTGTTTTTTTTCCCCATTACCAGGGGGACAAAAAGCTCGTGTAGTATTTGCCGAACTGGCTTGTAGAGAGCCAGATGTCCTTATTCTGGTGAGTTTATCTACAATCATCTATATTGAAGTCTGTAGTATTCTCCCCCAGCAAACCCAAATCCTCCCCTTGTCTCCTTCTGCAGTAGTATGTTTCGTAAGGTACCCAGCACCATTATCCCCTTGTGAAAGCTGAAGAGAAGACAAGAGTCCTTAAATGTCTCTTCATTTCTTTTCCCCCCAGGATGAACCTACGAACAACCTGGATATTGAATCGATCGATGCCTTGGGAGATGCTATCAATGACTACAAAGGGGGTGAGTGAAAACTTGTTGGCCCTGAAATTCCTATGGTGATAATATAAGACCCATCATGCCCATCTCTGCTTGCCGTTCTTACCACTATGCTGTCCTTACAAATTTGAAGTAGAAGGGACCAGGCATTCCTAAAGTGACATTGGGTTCGTTCTATCCTGCCCCATATTTTACTTTTGTTATTGTGAATCAACTTGGCTCTATCCCAGGGGTCTTCAAACTTGCCCCTTTTATGACTTGTGGACTTCAATTGCTGGCTGAAGAATTCTGGGAGTTGAAAGTCCTCAAGTCATAAAAGGGGCAAGTTTGAAGACCCCCTGCTCTATCCTATCGCTTGGCAGGAAGGGAAAGGCTGAAAATCAAGGGCACCCTCTTAATACCTAAGAACGATCAGTTTCCGATCAAGTCACTATGAATGCCAGAAGTAATAAATTTGTTGATTAACTGAATAATTTGTACATAGCACAATTGAAGCAGCAGGGCACAGCCACACTGGGCTTTGCTGCAGATCTGGAAGGCAGCATCCCCAAACTCCACGTTTTCAAGGATTTTGAGGATTCTTAATGATTCCTCAAGCTACCGTGAGGGTTAAAGTACTTTACGTTAATCTTTCATTTCCCCCAAACCCCCAGGAAAAAAAAAAGTAAAGGTAAGCCAGATTTTTAGGCTTGCTCCTTCTGGTGGTCACCAAAGAAATGTTGACGGGCTGCTTTTTTTTTTCTTTTTTTTTGCACCCTGTACCTATTTGCTATCTTAAGAAATAATTTAAATGATTAGATAAGTTTGGGGGAACTTATTTGGGAGAAAAAGACATCACCAGTTTGCCTGCCTCTCTGCTTTAGTAACTGGAATTGCGCTTGGGAGATAGTTGGCTCACACTCCGCTCCGGATGGCATTCTCTGCCCAGCTCTCAAGTGCATCCAAAATAAATAAATAAATACTTTATTGTCATTGTATGTGTGTACATAGTATACATATACAACGAAATTTACTTGACACCCCAAAACCAAGTCCCACAAACATAATCCCCAACATACTCCCCCCACCACAATCCCCACCCCTAGAGCCCCCCCAACATCCACACAACAGACCAAGTAATACTGTCCAACAGTTCACTGATGGTGGCCCTTTAGTTCGTTGTTGAGTGCAATTACAGCTCTGGGATAAAAACTATTCAGAAAACGTGTGGTCCGAGTTTTAATTATTCTATATCTTCTGCCAGAAGGCAACAGTCCAAGGAAGGTGGTGTTTTTTTATTTTTTATGGTAGCTTAAGGTCTTGCTAACCCTTCTGTCTTTTCCAGCGGTGATCATTGTCAGCCATGACGCTCGGCTTATCACAGAGACCAACTGCCACCTGTGGGTGGTGGAGGACCGGACAGTCAATCAGATTGACGGTGACTTTGAAGACTACAAGCGTGAAGTGCTGGAAGCCTTGGGTGAAGTCCTGGTCAATCGACCAAAAGAATAAGGTCATGAGAAGCGGAGTCACCAGAACATGCGCAGCCTCTTTCCATTTTTCCAGAGGAAACTCCGCCCTCTCAAGTAGCCGGGCTTTATTTATGTGACACGGAGGGACAGATTTGAACATGTGCAAGAAAGAAATTAAAAACTGTTGATACTTTTAACTTTTCTTCCCTTCCTCTCCCAACCAGCATGGAAGTAAACTTACCAAAAGGTGATGGGTGGGTGTTCCACCATGCCTTTCTCCCTCCCCCCTCCCCAAGCAGACATTTTGGAAGACTACTTTCACTTTACAAATCTCTCTCTCCTTTCCTTGCACTATTTTTCGGAATAGTTGGAGCACAACATGTAAACTTACTAAATTAAAAATGCGGCCGTCACTCTTGTGGATGGGAGTTTTCTGATTTCTTACATTTTGAACAATACAGATAGTCCTCAACTTAACCACAATTGAGTCCAAATTTTTGTTGCTAAGCAAGTGAGTTTTCCCCATTTTATGATCTTTCTCGCCACAGTTGTTAAGTGAATTGCTGCAATTGGTAAATTAGTAACACAAGTGTTACTGCGCTGAATCTGGCTTCCCCATTGACTTTGCTTGTCAAAAGGTTGCAAAAGGAGATCACATGACCCCGGGACACTGCAACCGTCATAAATATGAGTCGGTTGCCAAGTGTCTTGATTTTGGTCACATGACCACAGGGATGTCCTAACGGTCATAAGTGTAAAAAAAAAATGGCCATAAGTCCTTTTTTCAGTACTGTTGCAACTTTGAATGGTCACTAAATGAATTGTTATAAGTCAAGGACTACCTATCGTTGCCTAAAAAAGCCGGTTGTTTGCCTGTAAGTGTGACTCTTCAAGTTGCACTTTTTGGTGTGTATTGTGGAGAAAGCAATCAAAGCCCACAATATTCAGTACTCTACTCCAAGGGATGCTTTTTCCTTCAGTTGGGAGAAATTCTGAGAAGACAGTGAAAATGTATTGTCTATAGAAGGGGTCCCCAACCCCCGGGCTGTGGACCAGTACGGGGCCGCGGCATGCCAGCAACTGGTCTGCACAAACAAGCAAAGCCCCATCCGTGGAATGCAGGCAGCACACAAAACCACACACCCTCTGGTCCACGGAAAAACCTCTCTCCACAGAACCAGTCCCTGGTGCCCAAAAGGTTGGGGATCTCTGGTCTATAGAGGTTGCAATTGTCACTTCTGCAGCTTTTGAAGAAGATAGGACAGTGATGGCAAACCTTTTAGAGACCGAGTGCCCAAACTGCAACCCAAAACTCACTTATGCATCGTCGGGTGCCGGGTGGGTATGGCCCATTGGGTGGGCGTGGTCCATTGGGTGGGCGTGGCTGCAGTGGTAATGGCAGACTGGGTGGGACTAAAAAGTTCAATCAATTCCAACCTTGCGAGATATTTTTTTTCCCCGCGAGAAGTTGAAATTGACTGATTGAACCTTTTTTTTTTTTTTGCACACGGTGGCGGAGGCCTAAAGCAAAAAGGTTTTATAAAACCCAGCTGAAGGCCTATGACTGGGGCGACGGCGCGCGTGCCCACAGAGAAGGCTCTGAGTGCTGCCTCTGGCACCCGTGCCATAGGTTCGCCACCACTGAGATAGGACAACAGCCACCTCTCAAGAATTGTTTAATGCACTTTCCTGTGGATTGCCAAAGGTTGGATTAAATCTGGGCTGTCAAACTGGTGGCCATGCCCACCTGGCTTCACAAAGGCAAAAAAAAGTCACAATAGGTCATGTGATGCAATCGAGTTTGACACCCGTGCATTAAATGATCCTTGTGGTCCCTTCCAGCTCCATGATTCTATTGTTCTATGAGGCCACTATATGGAAGCAAGACCAGTGGGAAAGAAAATGATCATAGCAATCTTTTCAGCTCTCCCCTTATCCCGAGAGACTCCTAACCTGGCAGTAATCTAAGTTCCAAAGGATAGGCGGTCCCTTCATTTTGGGTCTGTTTTAGAACTCTCATTGTTCCTCCTTATTGGCTAAGCTGCCTTCGGTTAAATAAGCGCTGGAGATCAAACATGTGAAGGGAATCTCAGTGAACAGTGCAGAATGGATGGAAAGAGAAAATGTAGTGGGCTGCTTATAGCCATATTTGAATTGGGAACCTTAAGTGGGTATGTCTTTTCAAGCTACACCAGGGGTCTTCAAACCTGGCCCTTTTATGACTTGTGAACTTCAACTCCCAGAATTCCTCTGGCTGAGGAATTCTGGGAGTAGTTCACAAGCCATAAAAGGGCCAAGTTTGAAGACCCCTGAGCTACACACTCATCCTGAATCTTGCAGAAGGTTAGACAGGTGCACTCGCTTTGTGCATCAACACTCATATTATTTACCGATTTTCAGTTTCACCTCTCTGACCTTCAATATTTATGTCTTTCCAATCCCATGGATCAACAGAGTTTGACCCAAGGCATTTCATAAGTTTTTTGTCCTACTCCATTAGGGCCACACTACCCAGTTTCCCCATAGTCATCCTCAAAATGCTTCCCAGATAGCAATAGGAAATAATCTGGGAGGTGTTTTGTTTTTGTTTTGTTTTGTTTACACCTAAGGCAGAAATGCTTCTTAGGAATGTTTTTTTTCACTTGCAATTTGATTTGATCTTAAAAACAAGACTTACAAATCCCAGAGAAATTCAAACAATTTCTTTTTTTTAAAAAAGTTTTATTGATTTTCTAATTTTACATTTAAGTATTCAAAACGCAATGTGGCAGCTGGGCCACTCAATAATACAATAACATACAAATATCTTCAGTACAAATCTCAAGCTACTACATCAAATTTTCCCTCTTTTTTCCCCTCAGTATTCACTGTCTCCTGTCTAAACTAATGCAATTCTTATTAAATCAATTAAATAAAAATGACATTCTTACATTTATCAATAATTTTTGGCTTATACATATCCTTATTTTAACATTTAGTCTTTATAGACAATCAATGTCCTAATTAATTTTCCCCAATTTTTAATTTCCCGTTAATGTTTAACATTTAATATTTATAATTCCCAAGTTTTAAGTAATCAAAGTTCCCATTATCACAATTCATCACAAAATCTAATATTCAGAATACATATCTATTTGGATATAATCTATTTCTCACCATCTTACATAAACTAATTGATAATACAGTATAACATTTTTATTTTCTATTCTAAACATCTTAAATTTAATAACCAAATTTTCTCTTATTTCAACAACAAATATTTCCTCTCTTTTTCTCTTAATATCTATCTCATATTTGAGCTAATACAGTTTTTATTATTTCAACTAAGTAAAAACATGTTTATTACATTTATCAATATATTTTAGCTTATATATATCTTAATTAGCTTTAACATTCAATCTTTATAAACCAATCAATATTCAAATTTAACTTTTAATATTTATACTTCCAAATTTTCTTCAGCCTTATTCTAGCTTTTTTTCCTTTGCCAATTCGCCTTCCATATCTGTGCTTTTAAATCATCATATAAATCTTCCTCTATTATTATGCATATTGCTTGAAGTAAGAAAGGCCATCCGATCACCATTTTTTTAAAGGGGATAACAAATCGTCTCTCTATTTTTCTCTCTCGGCGTAGTTGTCCTGAAATGTTTATCTTCCGTTTGGTCTGTTCTTCTTGATCCTCAGGTTTCTTCTGGTTTATATGAAAAGTCTTTTCCATTTTCAAAGTTGTCAATCCCTTTTCTGAGTTTTCCATTAACTGTGTTTGTTGGTCAGTTGAATCTTCTATCATAATATTTAATTGCTCCACTTCTATTATATTCTGTGTAGTTAATTATTTGGTTGTAATCAAGGTTTGGGTTCGTATCTCTAGGCTGATATCTTGTTCTTTTCTGTAGCCTCTTATTTCATCAGTGGCTTTAAGAATAGTTTCATGAATTGCTTTCAGCATAAATAAAATCTGTTCCTGATCTTCATCCATGTTTTCTTAATGGTGTGAATTAAAAGCTTTACAATCAGAGAGTAAAACTAATTTTATCATTGAGTATAGAAGACAGCTGGGCTTCTCACAGCTGATTGCCAAGGTTACAAAAGTCTTATCTATAGTCTGGGCTTCAAGCCAAATCTTTTCTAGACAGTAACAGATTGCAATATCAGGTTTAGCCACAAGATGACGCCCATACCATTTAGGATTTTTTTTTTAAGTCCAAGATTTTTATAGTCCTTTTCCCAATTTTTCTTCTTTTTTGTAAATAAAAACCTAAATCTTCAATAAGGATAGAAAATTTTTTAATCTTCAATTTTTGGAAAGATAAAAGTCCAGTTAAAATCAGGTTATTGTTTCAAAATTTTAAACTCCCCTGGATAGTCAGTCGCCGCTGTTTTTAGAGGGTGGGATAAAGTTTCCCTTCCCTCTCTCCACAGGGGGGGAAATACCTTGGGCAGCTTATACAGGTAAAAAAATAGTTCGGATTAAAGAGAGGTTCAGATCTCACCCAGTCTCATCCGCGCTGCTTTATAGGTGCCTGGTAGTAAGTTTGACTTCGGCTGTCTGCAGTCTAGTGACCAGTCATATTGCTACGGCCGGTCTTTTGTCCACCAGTTTGGAGGGCTGCGCTGGATCAAACGGAAGGGCTACCGCCCTCCCATAATCAAGTGGGAATCCCCTCCTTGCTAGTTGTCCCTACAGGGCGACTTTCAACCCTTTCCAGGGTCCCCCAATGATACGAAATCGGACGTGAATGATGGAGCTTACTTTCCAAATGTCTGTGGCAGCCGCGGCGGCAAACCGGAAGTCCAAAATTCAAACAATTTCTTAAGTAGTCTCCTGTTTTGATCCACATAGCAGTGAGCTTGGGCCAAATGCATTTTCCCCAAAGAAAATAGGTTTCAAAAATTATATTTTTGATGAGATAAAACTCTTTTTCCAAGTGGTAGGCCATAGGCAAAAGTCAATAGTGTATTAAGTCTTTAGCATTTGAATCAAAATCTGTTCAGATGACCTGCCATTACCAATAACGTGGAGAAAATACATGACTGTATTTGCACTCTATTCATAGATAAAATGCTTTATGTATGTGGACCAGTCAGAGAATGGATGTTTTTGAGTAGTTGTAGGAGAGGAAAATATTTACAGCAAGAGGTCTTTGAAATTCCAATATCCAAGTTGTTTTCCTCCATTTTCTCTTTATTAAATTGTACATACTGAATTCATCCTCCAACGTTATACAAATATTAACATTGTTACCATTAGAATTACAAGAAAACAATATATAATACATAACATAAAGTAAAATTAAACAGGTATCTTGGTTTTTGTAGTGTCAACAAAATTTTCCCAGGTTATTTAAAATTTCCTTCCTTGCTATAGGATTGTTGACAGAGCAATACATAGTAAGTAGCAAATTGGATGGATTTAGCCTTCTGATATTACATAGTAATTCGTTGGCTTGCCCACCCCTGGAGCAGCAGGGTCTTGATCAATACACCAGTATGTACTAAGGATGTTCCTTCAGCATTTGCCCAGATGCACAACAGAGACTTGATTGGAGGCCACTGTATCAGGGTGAAGTGCCCCCTTTTGCTGTACTTAAAAATCAATAAATAGCTTTCTAAAAACCCACACCAGAATACATAGTACAAAATGGAGTAGGCATACACCATGTTTTTACCCCAGTCTTTTACTCACATTTTAGCCTTTGCAGTCAGGTGATTTGTTATTGAAACTGACTCTTGGGAGAATCAAGAATGAACATTTCCTTCCACCCTCAACTGAAAGTAAAATGTGGTCCTTGGTTTCCTGTTTACCTAATTCTGTGATAAATTTCTAGCTTTTAACCATTTGTTATCAAAAACACACTCAAGAGAAAATCATACCGACCCTGGATTAATTCTCTTGCAGTCATACAGATGAGCTTCACCTAAGTATTTTTTAGTTCAGTAAAGGTTTCAATAATGCTGCAGTCCTCTCTAGACCCAAATCCCGATGCTGCTTGAGAATTCCCAGGGCATGCTAAGATACTAGCCTACAATCTGCACACTTGTAATCAACCTCAAATCCATCCTGCATACAAGAAGTGTTTATGATACTGGGCCAATGCACACAGCATGCTGTTATAATGTTCAGTTTGGGGTTAATCTGTTAGGTAGCCTAATTAACTGTGGTTTTTAGCAACCATGATTTCAGGGTAGGATTCTTGTAGCAAACCATAACTTAGTATAATGTGTAGAATCCCTGCCATTACAAGGAAACCCTACAAGAAAACAGTATGTTTACTACAGGGGGAAGATAATTGAACGACAGGTAATAAGCATGCTTTATGCTAGGAATTAGCTACCTTTTAAATCAGCCTATTTGCATCATGTAGGTTATTTATTAAGTTTATATGCTGGCCATCACACTGTTAGAGCCACTCTGGGTGGTTTATGTAGTTTTAAACCGGAGATAGTGGTTTTCCTGGTAGATATTTACAAATGGACTCTGAGCATAAGCAACCAGTTGATGTCATTTTAATAACTGCTAACCCAGATTCTTTATATGGACCTATACTTAATCCCACTTACATTTCACATCTTTGGAAGGAAGCAAAATTCTGCCCAAAGTTTAGTCAGGATATTAACCATGGCAAAAACTCGAGAGAGCCAACCATGACAAAGACACCTCCTACTCCAGGTGTAATTCTTTGGTTACCTCTTTAAGATTATTGCACAGTTGTTTTTTGTGGTGGCAATTATCCTGCCTTAAGGCTGTCCTGTAGAATGTTTCAGTTTTCAATTGGCTGTTGTATCACGTGGATAAAATCTCCACCTACCTCAGGTTGTGTTAATTGTGAAGGTTAATGCACTACCATTGTTGTGTGGTTATTAAAATAAGAAACTTCAACTGTCAAAATTCTTATCTGTCTTCTGAGCCAGGGGTCTGCAACTTTGACAACTTTAAGATTTGTGGACTTCAGCTCCCAGAATTCCTCAGCTAGCTATGCTGGCTGAGGGATTCTGGAAGCTGAAGTCCACAAGTCTTAAAGTTGTCAAGGTTGCAGACCCGTACTAAGCCACCATTTTGGGTATCAATTCCAAGATTACTTAAAATGGAGCTGAGCAAAGAATCTAACTAAATTCGTAGGAAATTCTTGTGTGAGGAGTAACTGACCTTAAGAGCTAGACACACGGTAACTGTTTTCAACAAACTTCTTAGAAATGTATTTATTTATTATTAAATGTATATGCCACCCATCTCACCTGTAAAGCAACTAGTTTTATTCTAAGTCAACGTTCTGTAGTATTTTGCTTTTTCTCGGGTTTCTGTAGTTTGGCCCTCAGCACTTTTCCTGTGGAAAAAAGGCAATGCTATGGAAGATAAACATGACTAACTCATTCTCTCCACACCAACTCACACCTAATAGGTCCTCACCAGGGAGGAAGCTTAATAAAAGGCAAGACTTCTGAGGGGAATAGTACTTAAACTTGAGATAATCAGAAGCATAGTAGCATGAAAAAGCTAGAAAAGCTTAGCTACCGTCGAAAACAATGGTTACCAAAAGGAGCAACTGGCCTTTTAGTTCATTAATGTCCGGAACGTGGAGGGAGAATGCAAACTTCCCCAAATCATTAAAAAAAACCAAAACAGCTTTGTTCAACAGGAAAAAAAAATACAAACAGAAAAGGCACGGTTTCAATCTTACATAACAAAATTATTTTTCACATGCTGTTTTCGTGTGGTAACTTGGGAAGGATGGATGACATACGAGAGAAAAGATGACCTTGCAAGAATGTACCGCATGCTGTAAAAAAACACTTGATTTTTTTCCCTTTAAAGTCATGTTGGTACCGAAAGTAAAGTCTTTTATAAATCTTGTAATATTTTACAAAAGATTATACACATCTTACTGGTTCCATGTGACTGCCTTTACCCGTGTGTACATACCACCTTCCAAAGGTACTCGTACTATCCACTAACACAGTGTTTCTCAACCTTGACCATTTTAAGGCATGTGGACTTCAACTCCCAGAATTCCACAGCCAGCATTGCTGGCTGTGGAATTCTGGGAGTTGAAGTCCACATGCCTTAAAATTGTCACGGTTGAGAAACACTGCGACTAACACGCACCTCTGTGGGCTACAATCGTTTAGATTTAGAAGAATAACTTATCTTCTAATTTTTCCTGGACTACATTTTTACTGAGGAAATATTTAGGCTACGTTCCTCTTCAGGACAATTTTCAAATCATTTTCAAATATTTTGTAAAAGATACAGATGGATACATTGGAACCTTTGGTGTTTTCCTAGAAATACTTTCTGAAAGAATGTGTATGGTCTTTGCCAAAATTCTTCCAAAGAAATACTAAACACCTCTCCCCCCCCCCCCAGGATCAAACTTTTATTGGTGTTATTTTTAACCCAGGGCAACGGGGTCAAGGGCTGGCTTGACCAATAACGGAGACCATCCAAGCAACTTCCAATAAGTACTTGCTTCATACTCGGGAGAATTGAAAACAGCCTAGAACCGAGTATATGGATTTTTCCCTTCCGTCCTCTCACCCAAAGAGTATCATTATTATTTATCTCAAAATTGTTCAATACAGTAGAGTGGCTAGCATCTTCAAGCTCTACGTAACTGGTGGGTTAATGTACATTTTAAAGACCTGGAAAATTATATTCGATTTTGGCTTAACAGAATGCAATTTCCAAGCTCAGCAATGAATATGTCCACACTGCTAATAGTTAAATTAGATATTTCTTTTTTTCACCATGTTTATTACTAATGTACAAAATATACAAAACTTAGAGCAAGACATTTTTGTTCCCCCTCAGGAGAAGGGTTTGCTGCACCCACTTTCAGGATGAGGGGAGATGAAAGATGTTGAGAGTCCACATCTTATGAGACCGTTTAAAAAAAAAAACAAAAACCCCACAACCAACAGTGTAAATCAGGAAAACAAAAGTTTACCCCCCTTAAACCATTAGTCTCCAGATTTAGTTTTCACAGAAAACAGTTTGTAGGTTTCCCCCAATGGCAGACTTAGCACCAAGGGAAACCACATCTGTGCAGTCAAATAGGGCACTGCAAAGGGGTATTTTACAAAGGGGCATCCTGGTTTCAAGAGGGTATTTGTGCAAGTGGCGGCTGCTGGAATTCCCCGTTCTCCCACTGGGCCTTTTAGGCGGGAGCAATAGATTTCCGGCCCTCGGATCTCCCAGAACAATCCACAAGCAGTTGCTGCACCCTCTTCCCCTGCCTCACGCGCACGTTCCTAAAAAAGGGACGGTTTTCCTGCCGATGCCAGGTCTTCCTCCAGACCAAAGCAATTCATCAGTACCAGTCTGGTTCCTGGGAAGTTGAAGAACACTGCCCAGTCAAATCAAGGCGGTGAGCAAGAATTATCCCCTTTTCCTTTGCTGGTTTCCACAGGTATATTTACATAAATTGCTTTAAAATAAAAACAAAAACAAAAAAACAAAACCCTATCTTTCAAGTCTCTTGTGCTTTCAAAGTCATTGGTTGCTTCACCTCCCCAGCTGGAGAATGGGAAGATGCCTCCCAACAGTTTCTCTTTTGAGGGTGTGTGTGTGTGGCAGTTCAATCAGTAGCAGCAGCAAATGCCAGAAGGAGGAAGTTAGTCACGTTCCCTTGCTTCCAAAGCATTTAAAGGGCCTCACAGAAGCCATAAAAAGCAGGTGCAGCATCAGTCAGAAACGGGAGCGCCAGGCTGAGTTCAAGGGTCAATGGGAACGTGCGCCCCGATGCCACAGTCAGAATGGGTGGTGGAGGAGGACGCAGGCTCCTTATGCTAGGGCAAGGGTGGCCCGTTCACTCCGGGATGGTAGAAGGCACAGTTGTTCTCGTATCTGCAGCTGCCTTTCATGGTGAAGTGGCGACATACGGGACGCTTTGACCTATCTGGAGGGCAGAAGGAATATAAACAGAGCCGTCAGCCATGGGACATGCAGGAACTTCGTGTATATCATTTCTCCCAGCAAGCCCACTGTTCTCCGTCCAGCACAACTCCACCCAGAACGCTAAGATCACATTTCTAAAATGGCAAATTGCAGGGCAATAAAAGTAAATTATTTTATTTTAAAACCTAGCTCGACATTACGACGCATTTTCGAAGTATTTGCTTTTTAGAAGGACCCACCCCCAAAACCCCTGTAATAAAATGCCACACCCTAACTTGCTTTTATGGCGGCCGGCTTCCCCATGCAACCCAGAATTTTTAAGAGCCCATCCCTCTTAAAAATCCCATCCCCCAATGGGCACAGGAATGCATATTTACCTCCACCGTGGCCGCCTCCGTGCCCCCAGCCGTGGTCCCCTGGGTGACCTCTGCCATGGTCCCCTGGATGTCCCCTGCCGTGGTCCCCTGGATATCCCCGGCCGTGGTCCCCTGGATGACCGCCTGGATGTCCCCGGCTGTGGTCCCCTGGATGACCGCCTGGATGTCCCCTGCCGTGGTCCCCTGGGTGGCCCCCTCCTCCGTGACCTCCGTGGCCACCGCCGTGTCCCCCTCCGTGGCCACTGCTGCCGTGTCCCCCTCCATGGCCACCGCCCATGCTGTTGTTGGGAGGGCCCCCCCTACCATTGGGGGGACCACCACTCCGTCCGCCTCGCCCTCGGAAAGGAGGCTCTCCACCTCTGCCACCACGGCCACGATGGAAAGGGCCGGGTCCGGGTCCCGGGCCAGGACTGCCACCTCTCATGCCTCCGTGGGGCCCACCACGCATGCCACCATCGGGAGGATCCCAGTATCCATCATTACACTGGGGAGGAGGTGGACCCATCATCCGCGGTCCATTGGGCACACCAGGGCCTGGGGGCATGTTAGGACCGCCCGGGCCTCCATGGGGTCCTAGGGAAGGGAGAAGAGGTGTGAGGTTAAGTTAGCTTCAGATCCGTTAAGACCTCCACCCACCATCTTCACAGCCCCCTGTAGACCATGCCCTCTTCACTTGCCACCCCATCTCAAACTGTTCCCCTCCCTGATTAACAGATCTCCGCTTACCAGGCATAGGTCCTGGCCCTCCAGGAGGGAAGTGTTGCATATTTTTGGGCCCTGGTGGGAATCCATTGGGGACCGGGCCAGGTCCTGGTCCAAGCAGCCCATGTGGGACTGTAAGAAAAGCAAAAAAAAAAGCTGTTAATTAAACCAATACCAGAAATAAACAATAGCTAGCTGGCCTAACACTCAGACCGGGTTAAAGTATCTTTTTGTCTTTTAAGGACACTGAAGTAGACTTGTATCTAACTGGGTTTCCACTTTCAAATCTATACAAAGGGGAATGCAAGTCTGACACATTAGATGTGTTTAACGGGAATGAAGCAAATTCAGCTGGATGCGAGTTAACAGCTAAGGAAAAACGCCCCGTCGATCTGCCTATCCTCTTACCTCCTGCCGAAGGACCCGGTCCAGGCTGGCCTTGCAAATTGCCAAGCAAGTGCTTAATCTTGTCGGAATAATCCGGTTGCTTCATCAACTCCTCTGTTTTGTGATTGTTTGAGCCACCCTGCACAAAATAAGAGAGAGAAAATCGAAGAAATTAGAACATGTTTTGTTTCTTAACCACCTTCCTACCTCCTTTTGCTGCGCTGATCCTATACATCAGGGGTAGTCAAACCTTGGCTCTTTTATGACTCGTGGGCTTCAACTCCCAGAATTCCTGAGCCAGCTAAGCTGGCTCAGGAATTCTGGGAGTTGAAGTCCACAAGTCATAAAAGAGCCAAGGTTTGACTACCCCTGCTATACATAAACCTGCTTTAAAAATGCTATATTGCCACAAGTGAGTGATTCAGTCTTGTACCCTCTTTGCATAAGGCCTGACTTGGAGCAGAAAATGGGTTTCAGGAAAGAATCCCATTTATCAGCTTCCCTTATTGATAACTTGGAAACTCTCCTATTCTTTGTTGTTATCCTAGCCTTATTTTCTGGAACCTACATTTTTTGGGGGGGGAGAGGGGTTTGGGCAAGATGGCAAAGATGAGCTGGGGAATCGTTTTAAGGTTCTTGTGCTATCTTCAAGGCGGATGGCACGCGTGAATCAAGGGCCGTATTCACTGCTTTCTCAATCGATCATCGTTTCCCCGCTATTTAAAAAAAAAAAAAAAAGCTATCCTACGACACTTCTAGTTACCATGATGGAGGTGAGAATCTCTTGCATGTTGATGGAAGAGCTGGGGTTGGGGCCCTGCGGATTCTTGCCTGCCCCCATGCTGCCCATGAGGTTGGCCAGGACCGGGGGGAGCTTGGAGCCCCCAGCTCCGTCCGGAGACTGCGAGGCAGATGGGTCGAGTCTTTCATCGTAGGTGGCCTCATCCATGGAGCATTCCTGAGAGAGGTGACAGAGGAGACACAAGGAGTCAGGAGGAATTGGCTGCTGGGGAGCTGGGAGCTCAAACCCAAAGTGGGGGAGATTGGCAACCAGAACTTGGGGCATACAAAAGGGGGTGGGGAGGGGCTGGAGGACCCTAAGGCAAAGCAGGTACATTAAGAAATGTTCCCCATCTCCACTCTAGTTTCTGTTACGCACAGAGGAAACAGAAACATAGAGAGGGGGAAAAGGTTACAGCACACAGGACATCCAGTACCCTTTTAAGAAAGTTCTTTGCTAAATATATATGGAACGGGAGCCTTACCTATTAAGTATCCTGAGCTAAAAGAATACTTGTCCTATTTTATAATTTAAAGGCAAGCTCTGACCTATCGTTCCCACAGTCTACTACAGCCCACTTAAGTTTTGTCTGTCTGTTTTTAAAATAAGAGGGTGGAATAAAAAAAGGACCAAGCATATTTACCTCATCTAAAGGAATCAGCTTGGGTGGCACTGGCTCATAGGTCTCTGGGTCTGGCTCGTGAGGGCTGTCAGGAACACTTAAGGAAAAAAAAAAAAGACAAAAAACGTCAGCTTGATGTTAATAAAGATGAGGGGAAAAAATGTTCAATTTGTATTAGCCGAGATAACTGGAACGTTAAAAGTTAGGAGGTTTAAATCTTTGGACAATATATGAATTATAAAACTCTCTTCCTCCTCCCACAGAAACACCAATGGACAAGCACAGCCAGAATTGCTCAAATGCTAAGCAGTACAGAAAAGTTGGGCTAGAATCCAGGGGTAGGCAACCTTGGCTCTTTTATGACTCGTGGACTTCAACTCCCAGAATTCCTGAGCCCACATGACTCAGCTTGGAAACCTCTCCCTTTCTCCTCAGCGTGGCTGGCTCAGGAATTCTGGGAGTTGAAGTCCACGAGTCATAAAAGAGCCAAGGTTGCCTAGCCCTGGACTAGCCGTATGATTTCCTTCAGCGGTTTTTATTTTATTTCTCAGCAATAAGTCATCGTTGCTCTCTTCCTGAGCAACGTTTGTGAATTGATCTTTTTATATTTAATTCATTACTACTAAGTCAACTATGCACATGTATTTTCCAGCTTAAGAATCTTGTATATGTATCCCCCACAGAAATACATTTCAAATCGGTCCAATAGTTTACTCACCTCTCTTTCGAGAGAAAGATTTCCTGTAAAATGCCTTTCTCGCGCTCAGCCTGAGTGAATTTCTCCTGACTGCCACTTCCTGGCTGAACCAGTGGAGTGGGCAAATCAATGGGCTTCGGGTAGACCCAGGGGACCTTCTCTTCCATCGCATCATGGCTAAGTCGACGGGCTGTCTCGAAGGCATGGCGATCCAACATTATCTCTCGCTTGGCAGCCTCACCAAAGTCTTTGATCTTATTTACGTTAACTGTGAGAGATTGAACAGAAATTGCATTCCACATTTATTTATTTGCTTATTATTCAGTTAATCCAGCCCCCTACCTCATTTGCATATGACTCTGGGAGGTGTACAGAATTAAAGCCCAACCATTAAAGCTAATTAAAACAGTTAAAAGCCATGATAAAAAAAAATACAATAACAAAAAGACAGGGAAAAATATAGTTATACACAGCACAACTATTTAAAGGGCTCCATGCTTCCGTTAAGACTTAATAAAGCTCCACGGAACTTAATAAATGCCTAAGATTAGCTAATAAGACAAAACTTTCTACGTCCACAAAATGCTTTAAATATTTTAAATAAATAAGCAGCGAATAAGCCTATATAGGTACATCTCTGAAGGGAACACCCAAACTTAAGTGTCAGGCCTTTGATCAATTAATTTGCCCTAGCCCTCACATCTCAATCTCTGAATTAGTTTCAGAATCATAAATATCAAGCAATTACTAGTTTACAATAAATATCCTTACAGCTATAAGGGGGATCAGAAAGGTAAAGGGGGGGGGGGGTTCATGAGCAAATAGAAGCTGACAGTCCCTGCTCTAGACAGATGACAGGCATAAAAATATGTTCCGTGAGACTGCCCAGGATCTTTGCAATTTGCTTTTTGGGAAAAAGGGGGTGGGGGGAAAAACCACTCACCTCTTTCCGTCTCATCCAATTCAAAGTAGAAATACTCCCGCAGTTTATTCTCCTCAGGCCAGCTCACTGTTTTCTTCTTTTTGCCCTTCTTTGTCAACTGGGTTGAATCAGCTGGGCTCTCGGATGGCTTTGAATCCAATAAACCTCCATGCTCAGAGGAATCTGAAAAAAAGCACCCACCCGTTCAGCAACGATCCTTTAAAGCACGCGACACGCGTCAAGTACTTGGAATAGCAAAGGAAAGAAAATCCACCATCACTCAAAGCACCTTAGGCCAGTCATGGCGAACCTTTTAGAGACCGAGTGCCCAAACTGCAACCCAAAACCCACTTATTTATTGCAAAGTGCCAGGGCCACATCAGCATTGTGGTGCTCTCAGGGGGGGGGCGTGGCCCACTGGGTGGGCATGGCTGCAGTGGTCACGGCAGACTGGGTGGGCGTGGCCGGGGTGGGTGGGCCGGGACCAGGGTGGCAGGAACCAGTCCCTCACCATCTCCGGGGCATCCCCAGGGGGCCAACGCTGCTTGCTCTCTCACTTCCTGCCCCGTTGCTTCCAAACGCCATGTGCTTGCTACTCTGGCGAACTCTGCTGGGGCGACGGTGTGCGTGCCCACAGAGAGGGCTCTGAGTGCCGCCTCTGGCACGCGTGCCATAGGTTCGCCACCACTGCCTTAGGCTGCCATGGTGTTCCAGATACCACTTGCCTAACGAACACCAGTGACCGACTGATTAGTACCCTAGTAAAAAGGCTGCTAGCCTAGGCAAGAATGGTGGGGAAAGTTATCACCCTACCACTACAAGCACATCTTGTAACACTGAATGTCTTGTGTTGGTCTCCCCTCACTTACTTGTTTCCATAGGTTCGGGCACCTCTACGGCTGGCACAGGGGTACCAGGTCGATCCACTTCCATTGGCTCTGAAGCTGGGTTCAGCTCTGGTGAAGGTGGCTTGGCAGCAATGGTCTCTGGGACTGGCTTCCCTTCAAAAGGACTTGGCTGTGAGCCGCGAGAAACAAAGCAAATTAGTTGATTTCCAAATGTAAAGCCATCTCTGCAAAAGTAGGATTGCTGGCTCTGCACGTGTCCTTACCTTAGCTGCAGTTGGAGACAGGACTTTCTTTTTCTTCTTAATCTTGATTTCTGGGACAGGGGCAGAGTTTAGGGCATCCAAGAAGCCTAGTCCTTCCATAGCTGGAGAGTAAATGGAGAAGGGCTTAAAAACCATTCTGTACTAAAAGTTTCCTAACAATGTGAACAGCCTTCCTTTCTTTCTCTCCCAAGCCACTACTGCTATATTGATGTCCCAGTGTAGCCTCTTCCCCTGTCCCTCCTCAGTCAGTTCCACCAACATTCTTGGCTTTTACCCACTCTTGCTTCCAACCATCACCCAAAATTACTTCTGTGTAAGATAACTATGTTTTACTCTACATTGAAGCAAAACAGCCTATCGATCAAACATGTCCAAGGCGCACAATTTGAGCGTCAATTGTTCAAAACCCCGGCTAATATGCACTGAATATCTGCATATCCCTAATCAACATGAAGAGATTTCAGTTGGAGAAACTCAGCAATTAACTAACAAGCAAGATCAAAAACATTCAACTCCTGTTCTCGGTGCCTTTAATCTAGCCCACGTTGCTCCTTAAATTCCATGGCTGTGAAAAAGGAGAAAGCCTTACGCTGTGCGGGGATGATCTTCACTTTAATTTCCTTGGTAGTGTTGGGCGTGGTGTTGAGGGGTTTGTATTTCTTCTCAACAGGTGGGTTATCTGTCATTGGGTTTGATATGCTATATGGGGAAAAACAGTCCTCAAGTCAGTCAAAGGGAAGACGCTGAATAGTTCACAGAGCTGGTAATGTCTTTCATGCCAAACAGATTCCCACTTCCGGGTATATATTTGATCTCTTCCTTTCTTTGACAAAAAAATAAATAAATACCAATATAGAAGAAAAAGCAGTTGCTTCATTGTCTGCCATTTTGTGAACATGCTTTTTTCTCCCGTGCCTGTCCTCTGCTCCTTTGACCTAGCCTATCTAAAGCTCCACAGGTCTCTTTGAGTGCAGACAAGCCAGACCAAATATTTTCTATTTTTGTGGGGGATGATGAAATATTTGGAATTTTAAAGAGTATGTCGTGGGACATTTTGGAAGGAGCTTGTTTATTTGGATGCAGTCTAGCACAAATGATAAAACAAGAAAGTAACCGAGCTGGGGTCCTCCCAGCAATCTCCTGCCTATTTCTGTTTTCTTTTTAAGCCCAGATCAGATTTCTCAAGAAATACCTAAATGTTTATGTCCAATTATGACTTTAAAATTGCATTCTGTAATTGTTTGAATACCAAAGTAATTGCATTCCAGTTCATATATTAGTTAGAGAATATCAAGTTCTTATAAAAATGCAAACTGAACAAACTCTTAGGGTCCTTGGTACTTTCTGAACTTGGTTTGTTTTCTTGCAAATATTTCATTGCCCTAACTAGGATGCACTGATCATGTTACCTAGTTTTGGTAATGAGATGTTTGCAAGAAAGCAACCAAACTCAGAGAGCATGAAGGACCACTCATGTCAACCCTGAGCTACAAATGTTCTCTTTTATCAGTGAACGAACTTTCCTGAGCTTCTAATCTCCAAATACTACATTTCTTTTGTTAGGCACAAGAAGCAAGAAACTTCTCCCCACTAATGTAAACCATCAAGTTTGGGTTACAAACCAGAAAGGTGCAGGCTTATATCATTTGAAAAACTACATTGCCAGATTCAGTCCCACATATGATAAATTAAGAGACAAAGTGATCTTTTTTTCTCTCTAAGATCGTATTACTTACATCTGTCTTTTCAGTGGTATTGGCTTGAAACTATATTTATCAGAGGTCACTGAAGTATTTATGTTCTTTTTCACAGGAATGAGTGAGGGGGTTTCCATTTCCAAACCTACAAGCAAGCAGCAATAGTTAAGTAACAGAACAATTTAAAAACCCCAGAACGTTCTATGAGCGTGGATTGAGCTTATTTGCCCAAGGCTAATGAAATTCTGGCTAGGGCCAGGGGTAGGGCAACCTTGGCTCTTTTATGACTGGTGGACTTCAACTCCCAGAATTCCTGAGCCAGCCATGCTGAGGGGAAAGGGACAGGTTTCCAAGCTGAGCCATGCTGGCTCAGGAATTCTGGGAGTTGAAGTCCACGAGTCATAAGAGAGCCAAAGTTGCCTACCCCTGCCCAAATGCCTGAATTTTGATCACGTGACCGTGAGGAAAAAATATTTAAATATTTAAACCAGGGGTCTTCAAACTTGGCTCTTTTGTGACTGGTGGACTTCAACTCCCAGAATTCCTGAGCCAGCCATGCTGAGGGGAAAGGGAGAGGTTTCCAAGCTGAGCCATGCTGGCTCAGGAATTCTGGGAGTTGAAGTCCACAAGTCATAAAAGAGCCAAGGAACAGACTCAGACTCA
>NW_015389463.1:126607-147447 GCF_001527695.2 Protobothrops mucrosquamatus | reverse complement strand
TTTTAAATAGGGATAATTTTTAATGATTTTAATAATGTCACAGCTACAAATATTTGGTTTTAATTGGCTTTTATAGGGGAAATGTTGTGTGTGTTGTTTGTATTGTGTTATTTTAATATGCTGTGAGCCGCCCTGAGTCCCGTGGGGAGAAGGGCGGCATATAAATTATGAAAAATAAATAAATAAATAAATAAATAAGGTTGCCTACCCCTGGCCAAATGCCTGAATTTTGATCATGTGACCGTGAGGAAAAAATATTTAAATATTTAAACCAGGGGTCTTCAAACTTGGCTCTTTTGTGACGCGTGGACTTCAACTCCCAGAATTCCTGAGCCAGCCAGGCTGAGGGGAAAGGGAGAGGTTTCCAAGCTGAGCCATGCTGGCTCAGGAATTCTGGGAGTTGAAGTCCACGGGTCATAAAAGAGCCAAGGTTGCCTACCCCTGGACTAGGGTATATTAAGACAATTCTAACCAAATTACACAGCCATTCACAATTCTAACTGGACTTACCTGTGGAACGAAATTTGGCATGGCTAGGTGCTGTGGTGCGTAGAGATTTTGGTTTTTCTTTCTTCTTCTCAGGCGTCTCCTCGGGCTTCACTTCTGATTTGGTTTCCTGAGGTTTCTCCTGAACAGAAGGTGCTTTGTTTTTGTTTTCTTCCTTTCGTTTTTTCTTTTCTCGTTCTGCAAAGTGCAAGCAAAGCCAGCGACTTAGAAAGGGCTAAAAGACGAGTGCTTTCCAGGCTTTCCGAAAGCGCCCCTTTTACAATACGACATCTAATCCCATTTTTTGCCTTACAGAGCTTACTTTAAAAGTCTAACATTACACAATGTCTGACAGTACACAAACACAATCACTCCTTGGCCTTTTGGCTAAGATCAAGTGTAAAAAAAAAATGTAAGCAATACAAAGGGGAGACAGTTTATGAGTTAACAAGGAATGTTTAAAACAATTCTCTGTCTCTCTTGTCTGATTGTTTCCTAAACAGCATCTCTTTTTTCTCATCCCCCAAGGCTACCCACCCATTCCATCACACCTGGAATACAAAGTAGATGATATATTTTAAGCAATACTGCGGTCCCACAGATTATTACAGGAAGAGTCTGATTTCACCACAATAAAGCTTTCACAGTCCATGCTTCTGTGGAAATATAAAGCCACTAACCCAGTGGTGGAGAACCTATGGCATGGGTGCCAGAGGCGGCACTCAGAGCCCTCTCTGTGGGCACGCGCGCCGTCGCCCCAGTCCTAGGCCTTCAGCTGGGTTTTATAAAACCTTTTCGCTTTAGGACTCCGCTGCCGTGTGCCCCCCCCAAAAAGGTTCAGTCAATTTCAACTTCTCGCGGGGAAAAAAAAAATCTTGCAAAGTTGGAATTGATTGATTGAACTATTTAGACCCACCCAGTCTGCCGTTACCACCGCAGCCACGCCACCCAGTGGGCCACACCCACCCAATGGGCCACACCCATCCGGCACCCGACGATGCATAAGTGGGTTTTGGGTTGCAGTTTGGGCACTCGGTCTCTAAAAGGTTCGCCATCACTGCACTAACCTGTAGGCTGGGAGCTACTCTGAGAGCGGATCACACCCATCCAGTCGCTCACCAGTATGGAAGCCAGTCGACGAAGCTCTAGTAAGGAAAGAATGTATAAGCGCTCAATTAATTAAAGAAGTAATTTCAAATAGGACCCTGCAAACCCAGAATGGTGCCCAGTATCAGACCTCTGTATATGGCCAAGTGACAATTACCTTCGTCGTCACTTGATTTGCTGAGCTGCTTCACCAATTTGGCAGTATTGTTCTGAAAAAAAGGAAGAGGAACAGTTTGTCATAGGACATGAAAATTACAGGATGTACCCTTGCAGATTATCACCCCTGAAACTAGGAATATTGTTTTGAGTACTGAATTATGTAACCCTGAAGAAAAATTCAACCCCCACAAGTCCTCTTCCTTCCTTCCAATTTGGGACAAAACATTTTTTGCTTTGATCTTGCAAAGGCTAAATTAAAAGGATAACTTCCACTGTTGTGCAATTAACTAACTTGTTTCAGATGATCCACAGTCAGAGGTAAGTGTTGGAGTGTGAGTAGGATCTGCTGGAGGAGGGGCACGTTACTGGATGCTTTCGAGTTTGTTAGCCAGGTGTTAAGGAGCTTATAGCCACCAACTTTGATGAATCTATAGAATGAAGAGACAAAATCGTGGTTCATAAGTAGAATGATATTATAGCTTGCTTAATTAAACACAGGTTATAGAATAACTACAAGTAGCTGGATACACATCTTAAGTCAAGCAAAAATCACATTACTGTAATGGCTGCAAAGAATATGTGTACTGTACACGTACGTATAGTCAAGGCCATGGTTTTCCCAGTTGCAATGTATGGCTGTGAAAGTTGGACCATAAGAAAGGCTGAGCCCCCAAAAATGGAGGCCTTTGAACTATGGTGCTGGAGAAGACTCCTGCGAGTCCCCTGGACTGCAAGGCGATCAAACCGGTCAGTCCTAGAGGAGATCAACCCTGACTGCTCTTTAGAAGGCCAAATCCAGAAGTTGAAACTCAAGTACTTTGGCCACCTAATGAGAAGGAAGGACTCATTAGAAGAGCCTAATGCTGGGAAAGATTGAGGGCAATAGAAGAAGGGGACGACAGAGAATGAGGTGGCTGGATGGAGTCACTGAAGCAGTAGGCGTGAGCTTAAATGGACTCCAGAAGATGGCAGAGGACAGGAAGGCCTGGAGGAACGTTGTCCATGGGGTCGCGATGGGTCGGACACGACTTCGCAACTAACAACAACAACACGTGTGTGTAAACACTCACAGACTTAAATTGCATATTTATATTTTGTTTTGGCTTCATAATAGTAGATAAGCAAATTCTTAGAATTTCTAGGAATACAGAATTAGAACTTGAATATTATGTCCCCCTCCTCTTGATATCATCATTGCTCCCATTTATATTCCTTCATTCCATTCCATGAATAGGTTAACAATGTACTGGAATCTGACTGAAAGCAGATCAAGTGAACAGCGATGCAAAAAAAAAAAAAAATGCCCAACAGCCATAATAAAGGCCAAGGAATCAAATTTAAAATAAAATAGCAATTTAATGGTACCGTTAGCAGAATTCATTAAAAAAAAATATCTCACTTGCTTTTAACACATTGAACATCTTACTTTTGAAACTAGCAGACCTAACTGCATCCCCCACAAACATGCAGCAGAACTTACTTTGAGAGTATATCCGGTGTTCGGGTCTGCAACAGAATATTCAAGTAGATGCAGCGACTGACCATCTTCTGCGCATCTTTCATTAAACTGAAATGAAAAAAGCCAAGAATGGAAATTTGCAATTTGGTTGCAGATAAAATGAATGGAGGACGAGTCTGACGAGTATATAAATGCCAGTTGAGACTGGGAGAAATAGTTGGGGGAAAAGGAAATTAATATACCCAATTACTCCATTCTTGAACATCACATGTAACATAACTGTAGGAAATTGCAAAATGCTGGACAAACTTTCTCTTTAAAAAAAAATAGGTCTATCAATATCCTTTTATATTTTTCAACATAAGTGGCCTATAATTCATATCAGTACAAAGAAAAATAAACTTGGTCTCAACGAAGTATTAATTGTACAGTTTTTCAATGTGGCAATATTTTTGCAGTTATAGGCAATTAATGGATTCCTAACACAAATACTTACTTAAAAATTTTAGTGATGCCTTCATGAGTTTTGACTTCTCCATCTTTGCCAAGGAAACAATCCAGTCCCTTTAGGAGCTCTTTTGGATCTATGGGTCTAGAACCCATGTTTGCAAATTCTGTCAAAAACAGAAAAGAGGCGATATTAAATTCTTCTTTGGGAAGATTAAAAAAAAAATGAACAAAACTTTAAGAACTTTTTAAAAATAAAATTTCCAAACGTTAACAAGATTTATCATTGTAGCATAGCAAAATGCAAAAAAATACATGGGAAAAAGCCACTCTCTGACTAGGTGCAAAGTATTATCATATATCTTCTAATTAGTAAGTCCCTCAATGGGAATTCTTGAAGTTTTGGGGATCCAATATTTCACTTAAACATCCATGACTATTTTGGTAAACGAAAAACAAAAAGCCCAACTCTCACATGTACATTCATGTTTACTTGGTCTTAAAACTGCGAAGTCCATTCCTAAAATATGTAAAACATTAAAGTATTTTGTTGGTTCAACTGAGTACCTATTCAGTCCAAATTCCAGAGCACTGCCTATCTGCCTTATTTTCCAAAAAGGATATACTGTTTCTCCTATCCCCAGAATTTCCATTGTGTGTCTTCAGCTTAAAATAGCCAGTCCAAGGTAGATAATTGACAGGGATTTCTCAATGCAAATGTATTCACAAAAAGTCTCACTGAATTCAGTTTAATTTATTCCCTGCTAAAATATCCAAGACTATGTTCTTCTTTCTTAATGTCATAATATAATTGATAGTATTTCCCCACATCCACACTATTTGTTTTTTAACAGACGATTGCATACAAATACGAGCCAAAAACACACACACTAGTGTTACAAATGATGAACTATCCCAATGGAACTCCATAAACAGTTTACGGGTTTCATTTGTCTGATATCTAATTGATAAAAGCATAATAAAATCCTTTTGCTTCTGTTAAGATTTCTACTACCCTACACTGGTGGCCTCTATAAAACCCATTTGATTCTGTTGGATTCGCTGTACTTGCTCAGTAAATGACTGCCAATAGTAATTCAAATGAAAAGTATTTCAAGCACCCCGATATACATGGTACATTTTCCTTTTGTCTTCAGGTCTTGGTGCAGTGGGAATCAATTAGCTGGTCTGCAAGTTGTAGTCAAGTGCTCTTAATCACAGGGTTTGTTGTTTGTGCTCAGAAAGTTACGTTTAATATGGCTTTCTGTGCAAGACTCTTATTACATAGTTCAGAAATCTGCCACAATTCTTGGGATAAAGAACATTGTTTGAAAGACAAACTACCTAAGATGGTAGTATCAAAAAATGTGTAATAAATTTGTGTTGAATGTACTTGACCTTTTGTTCAGAGCTTAAGGTATATACATATTCAAGGAACAGAATTTTAAATATGTGAAATTATGTAAGAAATTTAGGTTTATCTGCTCAAGTAACATTTGGCCTAGGCATGGCTGACAGCTACTCAAAAGCATTGGCCCTTAATTTTAACTTCTAACGATACCTTAAAGCAGCCTTTTAATTCCAAAAGTGGTTCATCTAAACCCTTTTTAAGGTGTGAAAACATACTGGCTGCCTTTCATCAGTTTATTAAGCTCTGCGTAAATAAGGCCTACACTGTGGTGTGATAGTTTTATGAATTTCATGGTAAATGGAGCAGTATCACCCCTTGCCCTAAAGGTGTAGTTCCTGAAATTATGGTAGCCCTACTGGGATTAGGTTTGGACATGTTTGGTAATGGGCTTGCAATTGCATTACTGAATTGCTTTTAGAAGTATGTAGACAGCATGATCAGGTGCATATGATTAAGTTCTTAGAAGTCTGATGCAGTGTAAACTGTCCACCTTAAATAAATTTGCCCAGGAATATTGTTTTGAATTCAAAATGAGGTACAATAAATGTACCTTAATGGAATAATCTATTATTATGTGTCATCTTGCAGCACACCACTTTTGCAAAATTAAGTATGCTAAGCTTTGGCCTTCCCCATTAATATGCCAAATGTTTTTTTTAAAAAAAACTTTCCACAGTATTAAGGAACGGCATCTCTGTGGTAGAAGCAATAACCAAGTCAATGGAGCAGTCTTCTTTGTTTTCCACAGAAAGCATCTTCAGTTCTTTTTAGTATAGTAAAATGGACTAAGCAAATATCCTATTTTTCCAAAGCCATGTAGGTTAGGTATTGTGTAGAAATTATTTCCCCCCAAAGCAGGAGGGCCCAGTCCAAATGTATTCCTATGTTTTGGATATAGTAATTTTAAAAAGTCCACCACCAGAAGAAATCGATATCGTGTTGTATTTTCATATGGAAGAAAATACTATCCAGGTACAGACGATAGTAGAGTGGGACTGTAAAGTTGTTACCAGCCTGCGGTGACTTGTAGAGTCCTTGTGTGGGCCTTCAATCCAGTTCTGAAGAATGGCTATTGAAGTTCTGTATCATGAGTTCACCCAGGAATGGAAAGACCAAATGAGGTGGGCTTTGGAGACTGAACTCCCCTTTCACCCCACACAACATGGCCTTCCACATGCAAGACAGCAATACACTGTTGAGGAAAACTTGGCACTGATGAAACTTGGGCTCAGCCTGCTTTGGTGAAGAGGACCTCAGTCTCCAGAGCTGTCAATTCTGGCACTTTCTCAGCACTACAACCCCAGGAGAGAATTAAAAATACAAATGTTACTCATAACTTAAGCAATTTCCGTTTCTAAACCCCCACATCTGAAGTGGTTTTGCCAACAGTACTTCGACACCTACTCCAGTAACCAGGGAAAGCATTCTTGTCATTCATTCATTCATTCATTCTGCCCTCGATCACGATTGCCTGATTAAAGACTACAGATTAAAGACTGCTAACTGAAGTTTTTGTTAGTAGCAAACCACAACATTCCAAAAACATTATTACGCAATGATGTTGTAATTTTATTTTTTTCCCCGAAATAGAACAAGGCAAGCTTTCATGTTTCTGTTCCATTTGAACTGGCGTAATAATTGAGGCTCTGCAGCTCTATAAACTGAAGTAATTCTGAGTGAGGGGCGCATTACAGATCATGTGAGATTCCAGGCTACTCTTAAACTTCCTTAGCTAACAGATTGTGATTACAATCCTACTACAGAAGTTATATCTTTATAAATATTAGTAAAGAACTCTTATATAATTTGAGAAATTTACATGATAAATCAACTACCTTAATTAAGGTTTACAAGATAAAGCTTCACTTTTAAGAAAACAAAGAATCCAGCAGCACCTGAAAAGCCTAATAAATATATTAAGAGATAGTATTGGACACATGTAGCAAAGGATATATTCAAGATATTCAAAGGATATATTCAAGAATATAAGCTTTTTAATTTTCTCTTTTTAAAAGAAATGTTTTAAGGCAAAGGGCCCACAACATATCAACTAATTCAAAACTAATTTGTTGCACAATGTTCATCCCAAGCAAGAGCTTCTAAAATTCTGAGTTCATTTTTCCCCCCCTCTGTATAAACAAAAGTAAAACATTTTGACTCAAGTAATACGCGATCTTCTCGCAAGGTTTTTGCCTGATCCAAAGTTAAGATTCTGAAAAACAACTTCACTTAAAAGAATTCTTGGTTGAAAGTTTTCGAAAAACCAAATCTTAAAACTTCTGTTATGAAAGATTTCTGTAGAAATTAAAGGCAATTTAACAAAAAGCCAATAACTGTAATTTGGAAACATTACTACATAATTTCTTTTGCAACTATACAGAAAAAAATTAAAATAAAATGAGATGCAATATAAGAGCATTTGGGACTAAAAGAATGCGTAGTTTGGCCAGACACACCATTTCAGCAAAACTGCTCATTCTTTTAACCAAACATTGTTTAATCTTGGTCCCTATTTAAAGTGTATTAGATTGCAGATTTTAATTTGAGAAACTGAAGCGGCAACCCAGCTGCCATTTTTAAGTTTACAGGTATATTTTAAAAACTGCAAGAGACTACTAAACAGTTTTATGGCAGTTAATTACTTGAACTGTAAAACTATCAACTATTAAAACCTCCTCTTTGAATCAGATTCTAATATTATAATTATGAAAAAAGTGTTGTTTTAAGACATACTAATCAAATTAGGTTGGTTGGTATATTAGCAGCAAATAATACTTTTTTGTGCAGTCAATTTCATTTTTAGCACATTTCCAGTAACTTAATTTATTCAAAGTATAGTTAGCAAGTCTGAACAAACAACACAAATTTCATTCCAGATTTATCGAAAGTTGCATTTCAGAAACATTCTGAAAATATGCTCTTTTAACTAAAGTTAATTAGTAACTATATATTCACTTGGAAGCATCTTTTACTAAAACTGCTTTCAAGTACATAAACGGTGAGCAAACTACAATAAATTGAACAAAATTAAAATTCAAGAATTACCAGCTGTTTGAAAATAATCCAAACTTGGAAGGTTAAGTAAAAAGCAATGATATATATGCATTAGAGTAAGTAGTTTTCTAATGTAACTTAAAAGTACCAGCTAAGTTAGACATTTATTTTTTCATCATAATTGCAAATAGGAACCGGGCTTTCTATGAAGTTCAGCGTTGGTTAACATATGCTTCATTGATAATGTTCATAATTACGCCCATGCTATTTTATCTCACAACTGAAATGTGACTGGATTAAAAAAGCCAAACTTTTTGGCTCAAATCTGAAACTGTTGTGAGACGGTGACATCATGCTTTGTTAGTAATTCTGCATTTAGCTAATCTCAAATAAAATATATGCAAGTCATTCATTGTTAGGGGGAAAAAAGGGCTTCAGAAGTTAAGTTTTCTGTTCTATTTCTTAATCATTAAATTTTACAACTCTTGCATTATCAGTAGTGTCTGTCAATTTTATTAGTTTAGCATGGATGTGAAAAAAAATCTACAAGAACATGTAAGCTTAAGCTTTACACAACAGCCTCCAAGCCTAAATATACATATAAGAGTAAATGCATTTTGGCCCTCATTCCATTTTTAAATTTCATTTTAATAATGTTTATGGAACTAATTTTATTATGAAGCACATCAACATGGCTGGGCTAACAAACATCTAACAAATTTTAGATACATTCTACTTGTATCCTAAACTATTGGTTTCCAGATGCTTCGTATTCAGTATGCTTAAAGTTAAAGGAAACTTTACTATTTCATGACATTCTTAATTTGATAAATGCTCTAAAAATAAGAAATTCAGTCTCTGTTCATTGCTATATTTCAGTACAGAAATTCATCTGAACAAATTATCTACGGTCATCAAGTGGCAATAGTTTTTAAATGTCTCTCTAACTCACAAGTTTTAGAAGTTAAACGTTCATTTGAAATCTTTTGATGTCTTATTGTTTCTTAGTATTTAATACTATTTATATATTCTATACCAGATCTGGTGGAATAATATGGTAGACCGTTCATTATATTTAGAAGTTTAAATAGGTTACCTTGATCACATAAGAATCTCAATGGAATAAAACATAATAGTACTTTCATCTTTCCAAAGATCAACCTTCACAAAGGAGATGGGCAAATACTAAATATTTAGCTGTTACCATCAATGTATTTGTCAGACAACTGCACTGTAACTTTAGATCCAACTTGCAATGCAGATACCGTAATTTTTGTACATTGTACAATGCAACAAAACAAATTTTAATATAGTTAGCTATGACTAATAACGTCTAAAAACATAATTTGATAGGAATTGTAATGTGGGGGAATGTCCAGCATAACCCACCAAGATATTCCCATGAAAAAGGTAACAAAAAGCAGGCTGTTAACTGTTGTCAGATGCAAACCAGTCAGGTCCTTGCCATTATACTCTTGGTTATCCTGAAAAAAATCCTAGAAAGCTTTCCAAGAATCTCAGAACTTGGATATGCTGGAGCAAAAACAAGTTAACATTAAAGTTCTTGAAGCCTGGATGAAAACCAGAAAAATGAAGGACATTGAGAAGGAGGTGAGGCAAGATATAGGTACTAGAAAAAAAAAATATCTATGTTGCATTTCCCTCTCCAATTCATCTGAAAATTAATTATCCAGAATTTGATTCCAGAGAATCATTCATTTTGTATTCGTAGAGACTAATATCAAGATTTTAATCCAAGACACTTTTATATCCTACAATTCTATTAATTTATTAGCAAAGTGCTTTAAAATGTGTTCCCAAGGGAATTACTAGTTACAATTCCTGTTGTTTTACTAGCTATTGCAAGTACTGTTCATTACTGTACCGTGCTAAAAGCCTCTACTGCAAGAATGTCATGTCAATCCATCAATTGTAGACATATTTGCTGTAGACATACAGCAAATATATCAATTCCATTTGAAGTCAGAATTTCTGAATTGATGAGCTACTTTCATTTTCAACCATAAAACTGAGCAAGTATCAAAACAGTCTAAGTATATTCTGCCTTAAGAGGATAGATGAGCCATTTGAGCCTTATTATAGTAGCCTTTGAATCAGTAACAATGTTTAAAATACATCCATCTTCAGGCATACTTAAAAGCATATCCTTTTAAGGATCAGTTTAGGGAGAAAAGTGGCAATACTTTTATTATTCCCCATTAAATTGAACATACATTTGAAGCCTTCTTAAGCAGATTCGTTTAGGGTTCAGTTTCCATCCAAATTATACTTACATGGAAATTAGCCCGAGAAATTTCCAGTAAGTATGTTCAGAAGTGAAGGTTATATTCTTTGTCCATATACCTCCCCATTTACTTAGTGCTCAGTAAGTAGGGGAATATATTGCCATGTTGAACTATTATCAAATTTATGCTCCAATTTTAGTACAATTCAGATTTCCTTCAGTAGATGTTTTAAAAAAACAACTTTGTCTTATATAAACAGCAAGCAAAGCAAACGGCTGGCTTTCCACATGTGTTTTTACATCACAGAAGGAATTTTACCCAGGTTATTCAGTGTTATGACATGTCAGCCTCATCTAACTGACATAATAATGTAGCTCAGTATCTGATACAGGAGCTAAGCCACAATAGTAGTTAAGGCTGGAATCTGTGGCAGCATAATTCTGTTGAAACTACAGCTTGACCTTCCAGAATTAAAATTTCAGAATACTAAACAAACCAAGATTCTGAAAGTATTGTCTCTTATCCATATAAGGGAATCCTCTAAATAATGGATTTGGGGGGGAAAGCTGTGTATTTCCCTATATATTTTTTAATTAATTTGCTGGCAAGCTGCTGTGCTGTTATTCAAACCAATACCTGTGTAAAAACTGAATCTTAACTTCAGAATAGCCCATTTCACAATGCAAACATTAATACTTATGTTAGCCCTCAAGACTGTGTATTACAGTAATATTAACCTTGCCCTATTTTGCTCTAATTTACATTATTATTTTGTTTCAACTGTTTTAGGCTGTTCTGGTCAGATCAGAGCTTCATAATCAACTGTTTTGAATAGACACGTGAATTTAACAAAAAACACTTGAAAGCAAACTCTTATTTTCTGCCAAGTTTACACTCGAGGCTGCCTTATGCAGCAGCTAACCTACCCCCCCCCCCCAATTAAATTGACTTTGTATTGCACAAAGCACCTTGAGATGTCAGGAGGTGCACAGATTATCAAATTTTATAGCCAGAACAGTGTCACCGATTAAAAAAAGGGGGAGAGATGTTTCTATATGAAATGCTACCACCGGAGGCATAGATGGAGGCATTAATTTCAGCTTTGTGAAATATTTCCCCACAGTATTGAATAATCATTACTTAAATGAGGAAAAGTCACAAAGGCAGCATTTCTTAAATGCTACCTGATGCTCATGCAGACCCATTTAAGAAACTTTTACGGAATTAACCAAGCTGGGGAGGGAGTAATTTAGCAGCCTCAATAGATTGGCAAACGTTTAAAACCCATTACAGCCTGCATGCATCAGGAGTCACTTCATGGTGTTGACATGGAACAGAACAGCAGCAAAAAGAAATGAATAAAAACCAAAGTGGTCTGGAATAGAAATGAAGGTTGTGAAATGTAATTAATACCATAAAGATTTTGCTTACCAGGTGGAATTGTGGCTGTTCCCCTCCCTTTGGTGAGGTAATACAAGTAGCTGGATTCCCATTTTTTCCTAATGAGCACTTCTTTCCTAGTACATTGTACAGGAACGGTGGAATGTGGCAAATTAATACAAGATTTACACCCCCCCCCCAATTCCCTTTGTGTACATATGGCCAAAGAAAATGAAAATACAACACTCCTCCCTTCTTTTTTTTGTAGTTCCAGCAAGTGTCAATGACACTAAATAGTTGGGATCCAGTGGTAGCATTTCATCTTTCTTAACAGTTAAATCTGACAAAACGAGAAAACATGCTTCCCTGACCCATATCCCATTTCAGAGACTTCAAGATGAAAAAAAGAGGAAGAGGAAAAAGACACAAAAATGGTTGTCGGTCTATCACAAATATAGGCACTTAATAAATTTGTCCTAAAACAAATACCACAAACATGTAGGTATCACAGAAAGCCAAAGTTCTCATGTGATGTTGAAACCTTAAAAGAAAACTCAGTGGATTTATGATAATACTTTGCACTTCTAGCAAGCTGTACCTAGAGATTTCCCAAAGATGAAGCAGTAGCGGAAGTTTGTTAAATCATTTTGGAAAAGTGACAAAACGGCTAGCCAGTTCTGCCCTCCCCCAACTGCTTGCTCTGGGCTCCAAACATAAGGTAGTGAAGGGGAGGAGCTAGCTACAAGCTGCTTACATCAGCTCTTGAAAGCCTCGTGGGTTCTTGTATAGGAGAGAGAAGGCGCCATTTTAGCACAGGCGATTAAGGGAAAAAAAGCAAGAGCCTCCAGAATCTATTGAGAGGAAACTATATAGCAATACAACCCCATCACATGCACAAATTCTATCATTTTATGTCAGTTCTACCAACTAGAACCTATTTAACACAGTTCAAAAAAAAGGGGATCCCTTGTTGGTGAGTGCCGGAGACTCAAAGAACCTCATTATTCACCATTGTAAGGTCAGTACCGCCTGGCCCCTCCTGTTTTTTTCAGTAGATAAGGTAGAAGTAAAAATGGAAACATCCTGTAAAGGAAAATTGCAATGCTGCTTGTCAGGGACAGAAAGATTAAAAACACTGCCATACTGCAGCGGAGGGGAGTGAGAAAAAGAGATGAAACATTTTAAAAGCAAATTAAGACCTCATTTGAATCCAATTGGTTTCTACTACAGTCCTTTTAAAAAAATATCAAGTTTAAAATGATTTTCCAAACTCATTTTGCAATCTTTATTTCTAGATTGCTTTTTCATTATTACAAACCTATATATATACATTTTAAAACCTTCTCGTTTAAAAAAACACAAAACCCCTTAACATCGCCATCCTTAGAACTATAGGTGCCGACAAATAAACCCATCCTAAAAAAAAAAAGACTCCATCTGGCTACTACTGTACTGTTATTGCTCTTTGTCCCAACTCTTGCCCTGCAATCTTTATGTACAGATTGCTTATTTAATTCAAGCACTTGTCTCCCACACAAAGAAGCAGCACTTTATAGTTCAGTCACCACCATCTGTTATGTGGGAGCTCATTAACCCTTGACAGTCCTGGAGACGATGGATTTTCTAAGAGACCATCATTCTCCTTATTATATACATTTTTGGTGGCAAAATGCCTGCGTCTTAAGGGTTAACACCTCAAACAAAACCCACTTTTCCCACAATTTTTTTTGTCTTTTCTTCGTGCCATTAGCTCACTTCCACATGGATGAATTTTTTGGTCAGTTGGTTGAAAATGCGACACTTACTATCCAATTAATTTTGTCGTCGACAGCGCCCTCAAGGTTTAGCTTTTTTGGATTAAGCTGTGTTTTTAAAGAAAAAAAATGAATTTGGTTTTGCTCATTTTAAAAAAAAATATCAACTTTTTGCAATAAAAAGTTGTTTGATAAAAAAAAACATCAGGGAAAGTTGTTGCTAAATATTAATTTTGGTTTTATGTTTTTAGTGGCAGTTGTTCTCCTTCAGATCATAAAGAATTTTAACAGCTTCCCAATACAGACGATCAGAAATGTAGATGGCTTTTTTGTGTCGTCTCAGAGGCTCAACTGTGGGGCAATTTTTCTTTGTTTCACGATGTTCAACGGTGTCTCAAGATCAAAGGAAACCTATAAAATGAAGAAATAATTACAATTAAATTTCAAAAAATTAATCTTAAAACAATGTAAAAACACAGCATTTGGCTAAACATTGCCTTTCGTAAATCTTCGTTTCTATCGGGTTAAAAGAACCAGAGGCGAGATAATAAATTTATCGGACAATGTTAATTTACGTTTTTTTGGCTCGTTTTTGAATGGCTTGTTGTTGTTTTTTAAAAGGGAGAACTGAGTTTAGGGCTTTCTTGAAGGTTCAAATTACCTTCATTATAGCCTAAGGAAAGAAATAGGATTTGCAAATGCCAATAACATTATATTGGGGGAGAGAGAGGAAATAAAATTATCAGACCGGAATGCCCTTTTGTCCCCTCCCAAGCCGCTCCCATAATAACGTTGTCAGAAGCACAGTACTCACCTTTAAACAGACCCCAGAATGGCCGAAGGGAGCGCGCGCGGAGGTTTTTATATGGCGGCACTCCCTCCGCTTAACGTCTCCTCCCACCGTCGTGCGCTGCGTCCAAAGAACAAAGCCTCGGCCGTCTGCCCCGCCCACTTGGGTCTCCCGTTCGCCTAAATACGGGATAAAATTTAGATCCACGCACACGGTTCGAATTCTATTTTGAAAAGCAGTTCAACGGCGTGAACAAAATTAAAAAATAACTCGGATTAAGCTTGTGACGCAGTTCGAAAATCAGGACCGCGCATGCGCAGGAGGGGGCCAGGCGGCCGCCGTAAGAGTGCGTGCACGCGCGCGGCCACGGTTTTCTGTTGGGTCGAGATTGGGCACGAGACAGCGAGCTGGGCATGCGCGTACTTTGGACTTTTGCGGGCAGAGCCTCCTCCCGCGAATGATCAATTCTGCTCATGCGCAGTTGGGACCAGCGCTTCCGGTGCGGTTTTATTGTGGGGGAGGGAGGGATTCATTGGGCGAATCAACCATGGCAAAAGCTATCGAAGCAAAAAATAAAAATATATTCAAATATATCGTGAGGTTTGTTTACAATAAATGTGTGATTGCTTCTCTTGGAGTTAAGTGGAGATAACTAAAATGACTTGTCCTTGAAATCGGGGCAGGAGGAAGTGCCTCGGGTGACCTTGGGAAAAAAAAAAGAGGCACAATGGCGCATGCGCAACGGTATTTTTGCTCCGCGCAAGATGGCAGCCCCCAGTGGAGCCATGTTGCTGTGTGGGAACATGGGGTCTTTAGCGGCCCGTGTGGCTTTTAATAGATTTTGCGGGCTGCGGGTAAGAAGACATTTGTGTTTTTTAATGATTAGATTCATAAGGAATAGATTAACATTTTTAACAAGTAGCTTTAGTGGGGTTTTTTTAACAAAAATTCCATGGTGTATTTTTATTTTGCATTATCGTTAGTTTGCCTGAGGATTTAGCCATGTTATCTCTTAGTATAAATTATATGAAGTATTCTCTAAAGTTTACTCGTAAGATAGTAAGTATGGAACTTACTATCTAATCCATTATGTCTTGCATAAGGCTTTAAGTGTAGGATTCCCAAGGTGATCAGTATTGACCCCCGAGAGTCGATGTTATTATTCGCAGTTACTAAGTACGTTAGTAGCAAGGTATTAATTTAACAATTAAGTACTATTAAAGTAGTATTTATTCAATTATTTTCAGATTATAAATATTTAGTGGACCGATGGACAGTCTGAAACTTCATGAAAGGATCAATGAGCTGAAGAGTTTGGGGGACCCCCTTTTAGACTTTGTGCACTCTGCTATTTCTAAAACTTTTTGTTTTTCTTTGTTCCTTTTTCTCATAATGGTCATTCCCCTTTGTGTAAAAGAACTGTAATTTCCATGGCTTGTTTTGTGTTCTATAAGAATAAACAGTCTAATGTTCATGCTAGAGCAGATATATTGGCTATGTCATGCTGTTTAAAAGATCTTTTTTCTAGAGAATCCCTGCATTTTTTCTAGCCTATGTTTATTGAAATAAGCTACACAGTTTTGCTTTGTTCCTAAAGCCTACATTTTTAAATTGTCTAGATTCTTATAAATATGCACATGTTCCACGGTACAATAGAAAACCTATGGTACCATAGTTACAGCATAAATTTCCTCCATTGTCCTTTTGAGTGACAAGTTGGGAAGCTGTGATCCTCAGAGGACTGCTTCAACTGGCCTTTGGATCTGGGATTCTTGTCTCATTGTAATATTGCTTATGAACGTCAAATGCTTCCCCTCCCTACGAGTAACAGGAGAAAGTAGCACATTAAATGAAAACAATCAAGGTCCCAATTTAAATCTCACTGCTTAACTCTTCTCTCCTGATATTTATAGGCTATGGTTCCTCAGTGTTGGGAAAGTTGTATCTGTATATTGTTGTTACAGATTTTAATTAAGGTCATTAACCTGACTACCTGTAAATATAGAGATTCACAGGTTGCTTACCAACTTATTTTATAAATAGTACCAATTGTAAGCTTTGTTTTGTTGATGCCTCTGGAGGCATCAACAACATAAAGTGTAAGGAATGCAGCAGCTATGTAGGACAGATAGGCAGAAGAGTAGCAGAGTGCATAAAATACCAACTAACAGAAGACATGATGAAAACTCATTAATCTTGCAACAGATGGACAGAGTCAATCATAGTTTCAACTGGGAAACTGAGCGTCCTTTTTTTTCTCTTCCTTCAGTAGTGTCTGATTCTTGGATACTGCCTGGACAGGTTTTGGAGGGGAGGGGGAGGTTTTTCAAAAATAGGTTGCCACTGCTTGTTTCTTAGGGTTGGGAGAAAATGGCCCAAGGTTATACAATTAGCTTTGTCCAGGGCGGGATTAGAACTCATGGTCTCCTGATGCCTTAACTCAGGGGTGTCAGACTGCCGGCCCACGGACCGGTTGCATCATACGGAGGCTGCGCCCATCCCAGCTCCGGCAATGCAAAAAAAGTCGCAATGTCACATGATGCAGCGAGTTTGACACCCCTGCCTTAACTGTTAGACCAAACTAAGTCTCTGTGAGCATACTAGACCAAGCTAAATCCAAAAATTCAAAGGAATACCTGGAAGCTTGGCGTTCAGATAAATCAGCCATTAGTAGACACATAGAAATGAACTGTATTTACACACCATTCAAAAGAGACAATAAAAAGCTGAGAAGGAAACAAACAGACCAGAACACATCCTATCCAGTAGCCAACTCCTATATAAGCAGGGATTAACATCAGATAAACACGCAGAAAATAATCAAGGAACTACCACCATAGCAGGGTAAACTACTGTATTCAGGGAGCAAACCCAATAATACAGTTTAATAATAATGATGATAAAGTTGGAAGGGACCTCGGAGGTCATCTAGTCCAACCTCCTGCTCAGGCAGGAAACCCTATACCATTTCGGACAAATGGCTGTCCAGTTTCTTCTTAAAAACTTCCAGTGTTGGCGCATTCACTGCTTCTGGAGGCAGGTTGTTCCACTGGCTAATTGTTCTGTCAGGAAGTTTCTCCTTAGTTCTAGGTTGCTTCTCTCTTTGGTTAGTTTCCACCCGTTGCTTCTTGTCCTGCCTTCAGGCGCTTTGGAGAATAGCCTGACTCCCTCTTCTTTGTGGCAGCCCCTGAGATATTGGAACACTGCTATCATGTCCCCCCTCGTCCTTCTCTTCGTTAAACTAGAGACATACCCAATTCCAGCAACCGTTCCTTATATGTTTTAGCTTCCAGTCCCCTAATCATCTTTGTTGCTCTTCTCTGTACTCTTTCTAGAGTCTCAACATCTTTTTTACATCGCGGTGACCAAAACTGGATGCAGTATTCCAAGTGTGGCCTTACCAAGGCATTGTAAAGTGGTATTAACACTTTACGTGATCTTGATTCTATCCCTCTGTTAATGCAGCCTAGCACTGTGTTGGCTTTTTTGGCAGCTGCAGCACACTGCTGGCTCATATGATGCTGTTATTTAGTTGGTAATGCAATACTTGCCAGCAACAGCCAAGCTCACAGAGCACCAAGAACTCCATAGGTATGTATAGAATTGGGCTGAAATTGGCTAGTTATGGTTATGCCCAAGTCTGAATAACATTGGATTGCTTGAAAATTGCCCTGTTGTACTTGTGTGGCTGAATGTAACTTTCTCACTTCCTCTTATGGAAGCTCTCTAGGCCTCCTCTCTCTAGCCCCTCTGCCTGTTGGTACAGCAGTTCTCAACTGTATCACTATCTTCTAGGCTAGGGGACTTCTCAGCTGTCACACCCTCCTCCTCTCTAACCCCAGTGTGTGAGAAAGATAAGGCCCCCACTACTCTCCTGCCATTACTAGCAATTTTTTTTAAAAAATGAATAAATTTTATAGTGATTGGATGTGGGGCGTGAGAATAACCTTTGGAGTTCAGCCTAGATCACAAATGGTCTGAGTCAAAAGGAGGAATGTGGGTGGGGTAAGAGTCTCAGAAGGGATCCTCCCTAGTTCTGTGGAAAGTAAAGGCAAGGCGGAGGAGAAGACCTTTCAGACTTCCAAGATTTTGTCATAGTAACTTTATATTAAGGGTAGTAGCGTTACTCATGATTTTGTTTCCTCTCTAGACTACCTTGCAGGGCTGAAAGGCTGGATAGAATTGAGGTGTGTGACTAATTGTAGAATCAATACTTCCTCAGAGAGAGAGAAATGTTTTTAAAAGGGCAAATCCCTTTTTTAGCTTAAAACAATCCCCTGCAAAACATTCAGTAGCAAAGCGATAAAAATATAAAAATGTTCCATTTTTCTATAGAAAAATATAAAGGATTGGTCTTTTTCCAATTCAAAAACAACATAGTTACTGAGCTTGCACAGAGAGAATAAAACCAGAAACAAAGATGACATAAACACATACTGTATCTGTCTTTCAGAGAGTTTTTCTGAAAGAGGATAAATATATATATGTATATATATCAAACAGGACGTTTGATAACGGTATATAAGTCCCCCCCCCCCTTTTACTTGCCTTTCAACCCTGACGATGTCATATGTATTTTGACGAAAGCTAGGTTGATTAATTAAACTCTGTTTAAGTATTCTCTTGGTGATCATTATTTTAACGAATGGATATTCGCAAGAGTCGTATTTTTACTAGTATTCTTAATATATATATATGAGGAGGAATCTGGTAGCACCATTTCTGACCATACATTTTATTTAAAGGCTTCCCTTTCAGATCCATGGGGATTTCGGTGAGTTGATTCTGAGACTGTTGAAGAGACTGAACACACCTATTTCTTAGCCTTCATTCCCAGCTGCTGTTCTCATTTTAAAAAGACTTTTTTCCCCTGTCTAGCAGGAAAGGAGTGATTTGGGGATAATTTCCTTGTATATGTGATCTCAAGCTATGTCTTAGTCATTTAGAACGTTGACTGAAACTGATCATACTATGTACAGTATTTCTGGTAATTCCTAATAAAAGAGACTATTTGTAGCTCAGGATTAAACTGCAGGGTCCTTGGTACTCTCTGAGCTTGGTTGTTTTCCTGCAAAAGTTTCATTATCCACCTAGGTAACTAGAAGGGAGTGGGTTTGCTCTCTCTTTAATTACCAGTGGCTTGCGCTGTCAAGGAACCCCCCAAGAACACTCCCATCAATCCAGCAGTGTTTAAAAAGAGAGCAAACCCAGTGCTCCCTGAATACAGTAGTTTACCCTGCCATATTGGTAGTTCCTTGATTATTTTCTGCTTGTTTGTTTATCGGATGTTAATCCTTTTAGCACTGATGATGTTACCTAGTTGGGTAATGAAACGTCTGCAAGAAAACAACCAGGCTCAGAATATCAAAGAACTCATGATTCCTAATAAGGATGTCACGAGTCCCATACGGCTTCCTGGTGGTCAGTGAATTTGGGGGGGGGGGTAGGTTGTGTGCTCTCTTACACATTAATTACTACGCCATACTGACTTGTAGTTGTAGAATTCCATGCTTCCTGGATAATAAAGCAATTACAGCGAAGAGGAATCAATCACTCTTAAAGGTGAATAAGTGGAAAAAAATATTGGTATTAAGGCAACAGGGACCGTAAGAAGAGACAACTTTGCATTTTGAGTTTTAGTTTTCATAATCCCTTTACTGCAGATAGCTAGAGGGTAACCGGTTGCCTATCCATTGGAGACACTGCTCTTAATTTCTGAATATCTGATTGAAAATGCTTTTTTTTTAAACTTGCTTTTTTCACCTATTACAGGGGTAGGCAACCTTGGCTCTTTTATGACTCATGGACTTTATCTCCCAGAATTCCTGAGCCAGCTATGCTGGCTCAGGAATTCTGGGAGATGAAGTCCATGAGTCATAAACGAGCCAAGGTTGCCTACCCCTGACCTATTATGTCACTGCTAGCCATGCTGGTACCTGTATTTAGTACTTGCTTTCCCTTGCTTTGTTTCCTAGCATATACCCACTACTTCCCTCCTGCTACCCGAGCAATTGGCCTTTCGTACGTACTGCACAGAAGTCAACCAAGAAGAATCCACAAAGCCAGATGGTCGTGAGATAGATTCACCTTACAAAGAAATGCCATGGAAATACCTGGAGAGCGAAGGTATGCATGCATAGAGGTAGAAGGGAAGAGTTTCTGGGGGTCTAGAATCTGATGGAAAATGCAGTTTATTTGGTAGGTGTTTTTGTATAAATTTAGCCAGGTTTGGTTACATAACAGACCCTGATTGAATAACTGGCTTACCACAGTGTGGGGAAATAAGCGTCTCTGAGTTTACAAAATGCCTACAATAACAAAGATAGACAATGGGAATTCTTACCATGTTACACGTACTCACACAATACGATAGTGAAATGCAGGTAGTCCTTGACTTACAACTCGTCGCTCAGCTGTGCCTGGTACATGACCACATTTTGGACACTCACCAATTGGCGTTTTCTAGCCTTGTGCAGTGTCCCAGATTCACTTGACCATGATTTGTGACATATTTACTGAAAATTGGTGTTTTTCACCTAACAGCCATGGCATTTGTTTTAAAGACTGCAGATTCATTTAACAACCGTAGTGATTCGCTTAAATGACC
>NW_015389463.1:124206-126126 GCF_001527695.2 Protobothrops mucrosquamatus | reverse complement strand
GTTCGTTCCAGAGGGTGGGGGCTCCAACAGAGAAGGCTCTCCCCCTGGGGGTCGCCAACCGACACTGTCTGGTTGACGGCACCCTGAGGAGACCCTCTCTGTGGGAGCGTATCGGCCGGTGAGAGGTAATCTGTGGCAGAAGGCGGTCTCGGAGGTAACCAGGTCCAATGCCATGGCGCGCTTTAAAGATGATGATCAATACCTTGAAGCGCACTCTGAAGGCCACAGGCAGCCAGTGCAGCTCGCGCAGCAGCAGCGTTACATGGGAGCGACGAGTCACTCCCATCACCGCCCGTGCGGCTGCATTCTGGACTAACTGGAGCCTCCGAGTGCTCCTCAAGGGGAGCCCCATGTAGAGAGCATTGCAGTAGTCCAGGCGGGAGGTGACAAGGGCATGAGTAACCGTGCGCAAGGCATCCCGGTCCACGTACTTTCTGATTTAAAGAATGTTTCTTCGTTTTTAGGATGAGATAATGTGTTAAAGTAGATAGTGCACACATGTAGAAAACATGTTTTATTTTGAATCTGGAACGAGCCATTTTGATCTGGATGTTTTGTCGAACCTTTTTGGGTGAGGCTCAAGTGTGGGAGAAACAAAACCTGGTACCTTTTGGTTATTCTGGATTTTACACAGATAAAAATCCGGAAGGATCCTGGTTGATTTTATAGGATGCATTAGAACAGGGGTGTCAAACTCAATTTCATTGAGGGCCGCATCAGCATTGCGGTTGCCCGGGGGGGGGGGGCAGGTGGGTGTGGCCAGGGTGGGTGCGGCCTAGTGGGTGGGCGTGGATGGAGTAGGTGTGGCCTACTGGATGGGCGTGGCCAGCTCTACATTGTTCGCGTAAAGGGTGCCCTTGGCGTGGGCAGGAGTGGGACAGATCTGAGGGTCTCTGGGAGAAGGGGGTGGGACCAGGGCAAGTGCCAAGGCATGGTCCACTGGAGGAGCCTCACTGAGGAGAGCGCCCCACTGCCTGCCGAAACCCCTCCCCCAGAGCCCATCAAGCTGGATATGTGAAGTAGGTGAGGGCCATTTGCTGGCCACTTCCAAGCGATGGTGCATTTCTTCATTCATCACAAAGGGTGACACCTCCCCAGCATGCACCCAGGGGGCGGGGGCAACACGGCAGGGGCTGGTTCCTCGCTGTTTCCACATGGCCTTGTGGAGCTAAGACTGAATGCGTTTCAGCATAGATGGCCACCACAAAATTGTACATTGGCTCCCGGCCGGCCTGGGCCAGGGCCAAGGCAGAGGGGGCCATTCCCTCACTGTTTCCAGGATGGCTTCACGGGCCACATGAAACCACTTCGCGGGCTGCATCCGGCTCCCGGGCCTTGTGTTTGACATGTCTGCATTAGAATATGAATCACTGGCCAGTCATCCCATGCATGGAATAATTCATACGTATTATAGAACATTTTGCACATTCCTACAGTATAGCTATTTTTCGACCTTTCTTGCCATGGTTGTTAAGGGAATCATTGCAATTGGTAAATTGGTAACCTGATTCTTAAGGGAATCTGACTTCCCCATTGACTTTGCTTGCCAGAAGGTCACAAATGATGATCACGTGATCCTGGGACATTGGAACCGTCATAAATACATGCTAGTTGCCAAGTGTATGGATTTTGATCACATGACCGTGGAGATGCAGCAGCGGGTCAGAAGTGTGAAAAACAGCCATACGTCACTTTTATCCGTGCGGTTTTAACTTTGAACGGTCACTATACGAAGAGTTATAAGTCATAAGACTACCTGCGATATGAGTGTTCTGTTTGGCTTAGGAAGCCCGGCAATTGTGAGTAAATAGGTAAATGTAGGGTTGTGTCATGTAATAAACCCTCAGGAGGCTTCATTGCTCATATTTACATGTTTATAAGCTGAAAGCTGCTGCTGTGGAATGCTGTATTCAAGAAAGA
>NW_015389463.1:68134-123807 GCF_001527695.2 Protobothrops mucrosquamatus | reverse complement strand
GTCACTATACGAAGAGTTATAAGTCATAAGACTACCTGCGATATGAGTGTTCTGTTTGGCTTAGGAAGCCCGGCAATTGTGAGTAAATAGGTAAATGTAGGGTTGTGTCATGTAATAAACCCTCAGGAGGCTTCATTGCTCATATTTACATGTTTATAAGCTGAAAGCTGCTGCTGTGGAATGCTGTATTCAAGAAAGATGGAGAGATGGACACACAGAGATAGTCCTGTATGAAGAGTCTTTGCTTTATTTGGACAAAAGTTCCACGTTTTGTCAATTTTAGTCATGGCAAGTTTGCTTTTCCTTTTTGGAACAATACTTAAAAAGAATTTTGAGTTGGTTCCCAAACATGTTCAGTTTCAGCATGTTTTCCTAGTGTCTTAGTTCACTTTGCCAGTTTCCTAGATTGCTTTCATCTTTTCTGGGCTGGGCCTATTCGTTTCTCCTTGGCTTCCTTCCAGGTGGGGCTGGAAATAGGGAAAACCTATGCTAGGGCTTTTCAACCAGTGGTACGGGTACCACCTGTGGTACATTGGCACTAGGCAGGTGGTACGCGACCATCCTAGAAAAGTTGTAGCGGGGAGGGAAGTGAGCTGAACCGGTGGCAGCACCGCACAAGCCTGAGCGAGAGGCGGCTGGAGCTGCAGGGCTGTCAGGGCTCAGCGGAAGCGCCAGGATCAGTGCCTGGCTCCAGCTGGAGCTCGGCGCTGATCCTGGTGCTTCTGCTGAGCCCTGAAGAAGCACCAATCAGCTGGAAAGCAGCACTGATCCTGACACTTCTGAGCCCAGAAGAAGCACCGATCAGCTGGAATGTTGCAGCATCTCCAGGGTCTTGTGATTTACATTCAGATGCTTGGCAACTGATTCATATTTATGACGGTCACAGTGTCCCAGGGTCATGTGAAGTGACCAAAACCTGCTGCAACCACCCAGCAGACAGGGGGGAATAAAAACCAAACACCCCTCACCCCACCCCCGCTGCCAATCCTCAACAGAAATGCTCACAACAATGAAAACCTTGGACAGGAGGAAGAGCGCCGCCGGGCGCTGTCTTGCTCGGCTGTGGCTTGGGGGGCACTTTTTTCAGTGCCATTGTAACTTCGAACAGTCACTAAGCGAACTGTTGTAAGTCGAGGACTACCTGTTACTTTATCTCTTTTTTTCTTTTTTTCTTTTTTTTTTGCTCATCAAATTTTTGACACCTTGCTAGGCGACTGGTGGTACTCAGATATTGCCATATCCTAAAAGTGGTACAATGGGTGAAAAGGTTGAAAATCCCTGACCTATGCCTAGTTCAAAATATGGTAATCATATTTTGAACTGCTAATCAGAAGACCGTTGAGCTCCAAGTGGGCAAGTGGTCTTGTTTGGTATAAAATAATTCCTTCTGTTGCTATAGTGAGCAAGTCACACAGCCAGAAAAGCTGCCTGTCCTCATATAACGTTTCCTATTCCCTAATATCACGGAGACTAGATATACAGGATTACCTATAAAATGGATTCATTTGGTAAATTCGAGCCGTGGTCTTTTCAGTGGTGGCCACTCCTTTATGTAAATTTTTCAGTGCACATAGATAAGATCACATCAGGTCTGGTTATAAATGGGTAGAACTCCATTTCTTTGTTTATTATTTCCATTTAAGATACTTTCATTTAATGAGCTTGAATTACCATACATTTCATTTCAACAGTCTTGAGTTAATACCAAAAGTAATTGTTAAACAATTGACTGGCAAGGGAAGTTGAGAGTAGGATTAGTTAGTCCTGAGAAAGAAAGCATGAGAAAGAAAATTAAAATAACTTGCCTTGATTCTGTTTGGTATAAGAGGGGACTAAGGGAGACAGACACAGGTGGGCTTTCAAGATTTCTGTTATCATACCTTACAACTATAAAATAGCAATCCTGGAATCCTTGAGGTATCTGTTTCCTGACCTGACCTACTTCAAAGGGTTGATGGTGCACATGAGATGGTGACTTGTTGCTATCTGCATACTGAGCACATTTGTAAAATGTTAGGTGCAGGTCATAATTTTCTTTTCCTTTCCCTTTAGAATACATAACTAAATATGGCAACAATCCTGTCTGGTTTGGATACAGGCGTAATTTCAAAGGTCAGGTTCCACCACAGAAAACCCGGAAGATGTGCATTGTGAGTACATTCTGTGTATGTAGGTTTATGAACCCGGAGAACTGAGCATAGTATTTGCTAATGTTGCAAAAATCATGCTTACAGCATTTTCTCTTCTTTCTTTCCTTCCTTTCTTTTTCTTTCTTTCCTCTTCGTCTCTCTCCTTTCTCTCTCTCTCTTTCTTTCTTTCTTTCTTTCTTTCTTTCTTTCTTTCTTTCTTTCTTTCTTTCTTTCTTTCTTTCTTTCTTTCTTTCTTTCTTTCTTTCTCTTTCTTTCTTTCTTTCTTTCTTTCTTTCTTTCTTTCTTTCTTTCTTTCTTTCTTTCTTTCTTTCTTTCTTTTTCTTTCAATAACTCAAGGTGGTGAATTCCTATTTTCTCCAAAGCAATAATCCTTTGAGGTTGGTTGGGCCGATAGCTGGCTTTTATGCCTAAGGCAGGACTAGAACGTACGGTGTCCTGGGTTTCTAGCCTGATGCTTTCAACAAACTGGCTCTCTTTAATTTGTTAGGTAGTGTAAAAAAAACCATAAAAATTGTACGGACACTTGGATAAGATGCAGCATATCTGTGATTTGTACTTGGAGGGATTTCAGGCTTAAGGGATCAGTTGCGTGTTATTTTTATTAACTGTATGCAGTAGAACATGGTTTGCTCCTGGAATGAACCAGGATTTTTCTCTTTGAATTAGCTAATCTGAGTTTTGGGGAAGGGAGGGGCAGATTCTTACTCTAAACATTGTAGGAGCTCCTAAGAGCATTGAGTTCAAATTCCTCCTCAGTGTGGGAATCCTAATTAATTCATCCTGTCTGGTTTCTGCTTGAACCTATCAGGACAAATCCATGGGGAGGCCAATTATTGTCAAGCCAATTACTTGATGCTTCAGTGAGACGTGCCCCAAAATGCAGAATTATGGATTTGTTGTTTATAGTAAGGACAAACAACAAGTCCATAATTCTGCATTCTGGGACAAGGGGGATCAGTCTTCATCTTAGATTATGTGATATATATAGTACAGTATTTTAAAATTTTCACCTTGGTGTCTTCTAGGCTAAACGTTTACAGTTCCTTCCATTTCTGCTCCTGAGACCATTCCCAGTTTCCTGCTGACCCTTGAACTTGCTCTAGGTGTTTAAACGTTTCTTAAGAGTAGGTGCCTAGCATCAGGCACATTATTTTAAGTAATCTGTGATGAACAGGACATTTATAGCATTTTCTTCTCTCAATTTTTTTACACAATAAATTGTTTTCTTCTGTACTTACAGAGAAGAGGTCATGTTTGTGGGAATCCCTGTCCCATCTGTAGAGATCAACATCTTTTTTTGGATTATAGGGTAAGAGTTGTGGGATTTTTTTTTCTTATATTTTTGTTTAAATATACCGAAATTACCTGAGCAGAGATGTGAACTTGTTCCATAGATTAAACGTAGATGTTAAGGATGTTACAAATAATATACACAATATAAAATGTAGACAGTTCTGGAGCAGCTGGACATAAAAACTATAAGGGCAGTATTGAAATGTTAATGGAAACAATTGCCATAGCAGTACAAGCTAATTGGGTGAACTTTTAACGGGAAGTTTGAAAGACCGATGCCAGTGCAGAAACAATTCTGGTCTATCTTGCCACCAGTTGTATTCGGGCAGCAACAAAACAGTTAGGAATTTAATGAATAAAAACAGTTGCAGTCGTCGTATAAGCCATGTTTCCTTTTCTAACTGATGAGTAAAATTGGGCATGCCCTTTCATCTTACAGAATGTGAAGCTTCTTGAGCAGTTTATCTGCCCCCACTCAAATATCATCCTTGATCCATCCCGTACAGGTAAAGCAGCTATTGCAGGGGTCTGCAACCTTAAACACTCAAAGAGCCACTTGGACCGGTTTCCCAGAGAAAAGAAAACACTTGGAGCCGCAAAACTTGTGCGCGCACGCAAGGGGTGGGGACCTTGATTGAAGAGTTTAATTAAAAAGAAATAGAGGCTGCTGTGCATGAGTTCTCTCTCTCTCTCTCTCTCTCTCTCTCTNCCCCCCTTCATCTCTCTCACTTGATTTGTGTAACTATTCTTGTTAATTCTGCTCTCTCCCTACTCCATACACAATGTTATTGCTGACCAGATTTGCATTCATTTGCAGCAACCACAGTATTTTCCAAAACCTTATTTTAGACAATGTCACAGTTGGCTTGCTGCTCTTCAGGCAAGATGCCGGGGCTTTGGAGTGACAGCATTTTAGTACAACATCTGAGGACCTAAGTTCAAAACCACCGGACATGTGTTACACACAATCAAGTCCCTGGATACAAATCAGTCTAGAATTTACACGGTACTTATGTACTGTAACCTTTTGAACATATAATGTACTTGTCCTGTTGATTTGAGCAGGTGTGCACAAAGCAGGCTAGACTGAGAGGCCAGGGATTTATCAGCAGCAGTACAGGAAGTTGCTGAGTTGTTGTTGCTAAATGAGGACTAACTGTATTTCAGGTACAGTTGTTTTTTGTTTTGCCTGCCGTAATGATCTCCTATTAAGTCTTGGAAACACATTTTCTCTTGCTTCATAGGCCTGTGTGTGAATAGGTATAAGGCGCTAGTCAAAGCCGTTGATCAAGCTCAAGACAGTGGTGAGTAGCACAAATTGGGACTGGAAAATAAGGCAGAGTTCAGTGGAAGGTGGCAAGTGCTTGTTTTGGAGTGTTTAGAGCATCAGGGGTGAGTATGGGGGTGGCTCACAGAAGGCTTGCACACCCATTTTTACTATTTTACTTTCACCAGACCATTTGCCATTTTGCTGCCAAATTTCAGCAGCGTGGTCTTGGGAGTGCTTTGGAGGTTATAGATAGGATGCTGCCTGCTTTCCCCCACCCATATGAGCCATACGTTATCTACCCTATGCCATGGTTTATAAGCTCACTCAAGTCATAAGATATGCTAAGCCAGGCCCCTCCCCCAATCTTCTGTTAGATAGAAGGTGTGAACCAGATCAATCATTGTCTTCTTTCTGAAATGTTTTCTCTTGTGCCTCCTTTGTTAGGACTTCTAACAGTTAGCACTCCCTTGATCTCCTTCCAACATGTGGATTGGAGCAACCAACATCCAGCTGTTTCCAAGACCCCTCCATCCCCAGCTCTGTGTAGCAAGACATCATGGTATCCTTGGTATGATTGGCAACAGCCTCCCGAGAAAAAAATTAAACTCTTCAGGAGGATTTACAAGGATTATCTGAAAGAAGAGAGCAACCTTTCATAAACCAAGCAAAAAAAAAAAAGTAATTATAACATTCCCAGTGAAGCCTGTAATTGATCCATAAAAATCCTCTGAAGTATATAGTTCAGCTGTTAGAGGGCTGCTGTCTATTATTTCCTCCAGAAGGAACTTCCAGTGTCAGTAAATTGAATGGGGTTATTGATGATTCTGGTGATTGAACTTTGCTGGAAACACTTGACTGAATGGGGCAGGTGGAGGAGGGAGTGTAGGGCAACGGTAAAACAAAAAAAATTCCATTGAAAAGCTATGTGACGTGTGATGGGATCTTTATTTTACAATAAATCATGGTTTTGTTAAATAGACTGTTGGCTACATTCATACAAACCCTAAACAGGTTTGCTCACACCATACTATGCTTAGGACAGGGGTCTCCAAATTAGAGACAATACAGAGCTTTCAAGATAACTTTCTGGGNCCCCCCCCTCCCCCGCCGCCGCCTGCTAACTGCCTTCGAAGCCCCACTGTAACACGTGAACGTGAGCGCGCGCGCGCCCCCTCCAGGCGAGGCGGAGAGGGCGCGCTCCCCGGAGCGAGCCTGTTGCTAGGCCAGTTTGGCGGCCCGGTTGCTAAAGGCGGAGCCGAGCGCGGGACGTCGCTCCGAGACGGCAGGGGCCTGCGTTGTTAGGCGGAAGTCCGGGCAACAACACCCCCCCCCACCCCGCCCCCGCCATAGAAGAAAGAAAGGGACCCGGATGCCGAAAGCATGGAGTTCCCTTTCGACGTGGACCTGCTCTTCGGCGAGCGGATCGCGACGGTGGACCAGCGCTTGCAGCCGTCGGGCAGAAAGGGAGCCGGGCTCGGCGCGTCTCGCAGGTATTCAGATTGGCGGCAAGGCAGCCTCCGAGAACGCTTTGCATTCCTGAGCATTGTCCCGGGGCATCATGGGAAGCCCCGTCTGTCCTGTCTCGCCGGCGCGCGTGGCACGCCTTCCTCCGCTCTCCCCGGCGGTCTCGAGCCGGGCCGGGCGCACAAAGAGCCCGGGCAGCAGCTGGGTCGGCCTTCGGAGGCCGGGGGGGGGGAGGCGAGCGGGGGGGACGCTCTGCGGCCGCCACTCATTAAACAGGCCACTGAAGGCAGTTTCGGGTTCAGGAGGGCAAGGGAGGGTCATAGACTGGAACATAAGAAATTGGGGGGAACACACACACACACACACACACACACACACACACACACACACACACACACACACACACACGGAGAGAGAGAGAGAACACAGCGATCTGTTGTAGAGCAAAGGTTAAACTGGCTAAACGTAGAGCTAGCTCATCAGTGGAAAAGTAGATGGATGGAAAGGGGAGTGGGTGGGTGCATTATGTTGGGGTCTCATGGCGATATCTCCCCCACCCCCGGTATCCTTCCGGTGCTCCGAAGCACCCATAGAAAAATAGAGATGCAGGAATGAAAGAGTGGGGCGGAAAATAAAGGATTTGGAACTGTCTCCACACTTGTGTTTTTTTTATTATTATTATTATTATTATTATTATTATTATTATTATTATTATTATTTTATTGAAAAATTTATAAAATTTTACAATATAAATCCCCCCCTTCCCCAAACCCACCCTCCTCCCTCCCCCCTCACTTCCCAGAGCCAATCACAGGGTTAACAATAACACAATCATACTCTAAATAACATTAATCAACTATTAAAATGACATATCTATAACCTCCTTTAACTCTCTCTTAAGCAAATATACAGTTATTAAAAACAATAATAACATCACTTTAATAATTAAAAAATAGTACTAAATACACTATTCTAACCTTTATACAACAATAATACTCTAAAATTCACTCAAAAACCAAATGATATTTTTTGGTCCCATATGTACGCTCAATATAATCTATCCATCTTCTCCAAACCGAAATATATCTTTCTTGTGAATAGTCCTTCACATAAGCGGAAATCTTGGCCATTTCTGCTAAATTCGAGACTTTAAGTGACCATTCTTCTATAGTGGGCAAACGGTCCGTACTTGTGTTTTTATTATTGATTGATTGATTCTGCACCATCAAAAGGATGAGTCTTTGAGGACCACGTTGGTGTTGTGTGTTTGCCTTGGAGGCTTTGTTGATTCCTGGCCTTTGCCTGGATAAGTCCCTGCAGTTTTCTCAGCAGGATGCCAGAAGGGGTTTGCCATTGCTGCCTTCTTCCTAGGGTTGAGAGAAAGCGACTGGCTCAAGGGCACCTGGCTGGCTTTGTTCCTCAGGTGGAAGTAGAACTCACAGGCTTCTGGATTCTAGACTGATGTCTTAACTGCTACACCCACTAAGGACTACATAGATAGGTCTATTTCACACCTTATAGATACTCCCAGGGCTTTTTTTGTCATAGATCGCCCAGAACGGAGTTCCGGCACCTTTTTTGAATGGAACCTTGTAGGGTAGGCAAGGCGGGTTGTATGACATGTGTGAGGTCCGGCACCTTTTTTTTTTTTTTTATACAAAAAAAGCACTGGATACTCCTATGTCAGTGGTGGCGAACCTATGGCACGCATGCCAGAGGCGGCACTCAGAGCCCTCTCTGTGGGCACGCACGCCATGCTCCGGAGATGGCAACCATCCCTCTTCAACCAGCCGCCCACTAACTCGCGGAGGTCCCACATGGCTGGATGCATCCTAGCACCCATGCGCTCGCTGGCCTCTGTGTGCAGGGGCCGATAGTGTCAGGCAGCAGCCGCCCCGGCCCCTGCCTCACCTTGCCCTGTGACAGTGGCACCCCCGCCTTGCCTTGCCTAGCCTCACCCCGCAGGACGAGCCTCCTGCCCACTGCCCCACCTGCCAGAGACCCCCTGGATCTCCCCCAACCCTGCTTGGCCCCCACAGGCGTCCCTCCCCACGAGCAACATTGAGGTGATCACACCACCTTGGCCATACCCACCCAGTCTGCCATGACCCCACAGCCACGCCCATCCAGTGGGCCACAGTCCACCTGGCACCCGGCGATAAATAAGTTGGTTTGGGGTTGCAGTTTGGGCACTCGGTCTCTAAAAGGTTCGCCATCAGTCCTATGTCTTAAACCTCCAGCTCAACTTTAACTTGATATGTTGTATCTTTAAAACTAAGCTAGAACCTCCTCCTCTTCCACCCCAGCAAAATGTTGCACAAGGTAAAGTAAGTATGTTTGCAGTTCAATGCTGCTGGTAAAGGAAGAAGGATTCAGAGGTCAAAATCCCCTTTTCCACCAGTCTTAATAAGAAATTAACTTGCTTGGGTTTTTTGGTTATGTATCTATATCTTTTATTTATTTATTTATTTATTTATTTATTAAATTTATATACCGCCCTATCTCCCTTGCGGGACTCAGGGCGGTGAACAGGCGATACTAAAAACCACGGAATAAATAGTTTGTTTTAAAATCGAATTAAATAACAGGCCTGTTCTAAAAACACACCCGTAAAAAACCCCCCACTGAAACATAATCAAGCTACGCCAGGCCGGCCGCACGGAATAGATGGGCCTTCAGGGCTCGGCGAAAAAGGCGCAGGTCCACAACTGTACGTAGGTCGGAGGGTAGGTCATTCCAGAGGGCAGGAGCTGCCACAGAGAAGGCTCTCCCCCTGGGGGTCGCCAGCCGGCATTGTCTGGCCGACGGCACTCTAAGGAGGCCCTCTCTATGGGAGCGGACTGGCTGAAGGGAGGTGTTTTTGTATATGAATTCTGGTTTGCTGTGGCACATAAACTCAGCTCATGTGTCAGATAGGACAATCACTTTAAGCCATCTTGTGTTGAATCCAAAAGTGCCACACACACACACACTGTATACAGTATATAGAAATCAGTCCTGGATTGTATTGTATCTCTGATGCATCAAATTATCCATTTTTTAAAAAAGTGGACAATTATTGTGTTCTTGTTTTATTTTTGCCTTTCCGATTGTTACTCCGTGTTTTGTTTTACCAGAGCTGATATGCAGCAACAACTCATGAAGATCATAGATGAGATGGGCAAAGCCTCTGCCAAGGTAGGTTAGTGTTTGTTAAAGACTCAATTATACCTTTGGAAGAAGTAGAGATAGCGGCAAACTATTGGGCTGAATTTTCTAAATTAGCTCACTGATTGAGCTAGAGTACAAATCCAATCAAACTTTAGAATCAAGGAGGTGCTATTGCTTTGCCAAATGTGATCCTGCTCATCTGGTCCAAACATTAAGAGACAATTAACACCCACATCCTTTTGAACTAGGAAGCTGCCACATCTGGATCCAAAAACAGCTTAAGAAATAGGCAGGCTTCAGGATTTTTTATTTCCCAAAGTTAGCATTTTTTCCATGTGCTCAAGCCCAATTTCTTTTTTCCAGTTGAGATGACATTTTTTCCTATATTTCCTTAATGACTTGTTTCCTTTTTATCTAGGATTTCTGGATTTTTATTTTCTCTACTTACAGGCCTCTTAATCTTTAGTTAGAGCAGTTTCAGCCTAGTTTCACATACAGGAAATCCTTGACTTATGAGCACAATTGAGCCCAAAATTTATATTGCTGAGACAGTTCTTAAGTAAGTTTTGTCCCATTTTATGATCTTTCTTGTCATAGTTGTTAAGTGAATCACTGCAGTTGTTAAGTTAATATCACGGTTGTTAAGTAAATCTGGCTTCCCCATTGACTTTGCTTGTCAGAAGGTTGCAGAAAGTGATCCCATGATCCCATGACACTGCAACCATCATAAAGATGGACTAGTTGCCAAGCATCCAAATTCTGATCCTGTGACCATGGGGATGCAATGGTCGTAAGTCACTTTTTTCATTGCCATTGTAACTGAACAGTCACTAAATGAATGGCTGCAAGTTGAGGGCTATCTGCATTCCTCTTGGTTCAGGGTGCTGTGATTGGTGTATAGGTCCCATGATACGCAGGCTAAATGAGGAGATGAGGAATATGGGAGGCAAAGAGTATATTCTTCTCTCTAAGCATTATTTCAGATGCCCATCATATAGTTGCATCTTCTCTTCCATCCTACCCTCTTCCATCATTCTGACCAAAACTCAAATCTTGATTTCAGGCCCAGAATCTGCCAGCTCCGATTACCAGTGCCTCACGGATGCAAACCAACTGCCATGTGCTCTACATCCTGAAAGACAGTGAAGCAAAAATGTGAGTGTCATAGCAAAAAGAATTTGGATTCTATATAGCAGGAGTCTTCAAACTTGGGCTTTTTATGACTTGTGGACTTCAACTCCCAGAATTCCTCAGCCAGGCATGCTGGCTGAGGAATTCTGGGAGTTGAAGTCCACAAGTCATAAAAGGGTCAAGTTTGAAGACCCCTACTATATACAGTCTGCCTGTTTGGAAGTAACGTTTGCTTAGTTCGGAAGGATTGATTTCCAGATAAATATATAGAGCAGAGCTTTTTAAATTGTGGGTCAGCATAAGCAACTTTGAGTAGTGAAACAAGTTTTTTTGAGAAAGTTTTGTCAGGCTTATGAAGACAAAATGGGAATGATGTCAAAACTCACTCTTGTTTTGGCTCATTTTGCTTGTAGAAGCTCACAGTTGGTAGAATCCTCTTTGGTATGTAGCTTAAATCCACATGAATTCATTTATCATTTTAAAGGTGCAAGGTACTACAAGATGCCTTGGCATATAGAGTTGCATGGCAGCCAAAGGATACTTTTGTGACGGGAGCATCTGCTATATATCTAATCTTAATTTCTTGAATATTTTTGTCATCACTAGAATGAAGCATGATATTGCAAAGAATACTCCTGTGCAGAGTTGCATTGCACCTTCTCCAAAAAAATTTGTTCAGCTGCATTGGTACTCCCTATGTCAATGCCCATTGCAGTATCATGCTTTACCCTAGCTATATGCCAAAATGGTTTTGACAAAGTGGTGTTGTCACAATCCTTTGTGTTAGGATCAATCTTTGGTCAAGTTTAATCTAAATTTAGCAGATCTAGATAGATATTCTACAGGATATTTGCTGAATATTTACCGCTTTTAATCTTTCTCTGAAGAAAATCTCACTTTTTTGTAAGATGGGCACCTATATAAATTTGATCGATAAATACATAAAATAAAGCTTTCTGACTTTTTTTTTTTTTTACTGATTTCAGGACTGGGAAAGGGATTATAATTGGCTTCCTCAAAGTTGGTTACAAAAAACTCTTTGTATTGGTAAGTACACCAGAAAAAAAATCACCCTTGATACATGGAATGTTTGCCACTAGTAGAAAAGGATGCTTGGTTCCCGAACAGGATCAGTGCAAGTTCTGATTGGGAAGTTAAACTAGTAGATCTCCAAGATCCCTTCCATCCTTATGATCCAAGAAGTTTTAAATTATACTGGTATATTTCCACACTGGTGTATTTGAGGCGTACTCTCAAAGCATAAAATCTCTATTTGTTTGACACCCCTGGTTTATGGGCTTGTTGCAGTTCATTCACTGAGCCATTGCTTCCTGTTATGCTTAAACTAATTCCAACAATAAAAAAAAAATCAAATAATGTATCTTGGTGAATACTATAGTGTTTGTTTGAAATCAGTGAAGAACAGCTGAAATGCTTTTTAAAAAATGAATCTTACAGTAGTATGTTATGCAGTCATTCTTGTACTGATTTGGCTGCAGTTACTGTGTTTGCTTTAACTTGAGGCACAGAAGGTGAAATAATCCTTTTCTTGTTTGCAGAATAAATCCCTCCCCTCCCTTTAACAATCTGCTATTTGTGCAAAATAAAAAATTTCATGAGTTGAACATACTATTCGCTTTTGACCGAGGCTTCCACAATTTGTATCCTGAGGGTTCTTCATCTTCAGATTTTTGCACTATATCAGTGATGGCGAACCTTTTAGAGACCGAGTGCCCAAACTGCAACCCAAAACCCACTTATGCATCGTCGGGTGCCATGTGGGTATGGCCCATTGGGTGGGCGTGGCTGCGGTGGTAACAGTAGTGAGTGGGACTAAAAAGTTCAATCAATCAATTCCAACTTTGCAAGATTTTTTTTTTTCTGTAAAAAGTTGAAACTGACTGATTGATTGAACCTTTTTTTTTGTACACGGCGGCGGAGGCCTAAAGCAAAAAGGTTTTATAAAACCCAGCTGAAGGCCTAGGACTGGGGCAACGGCGCGCATGCCCACAGAGAGGACTCTGCGTGCCACTTGTGGCACGAGTGCCATAGGTTCGCCATCACTGCACTATATTCTGCTTACCATAGCTGCAATGGATTATTAAAATATAAATTAAGCTGCTTTATTTCAGTATTTGGAAATAAAGTACTATTGTCCTTGGTTTTATTATATCTCTGTTTGTGGTATTATCTGTGTTTTTAGAAAGGGTAAACTTACTAATGCCCAGGTGCCAAAAATTATTAAGAATATTCCTAAGAAAAAGCCTTTGCGAGGGCAGATCCAATGACTCTGGGAAACTCTTAAGGACTGGTGAGTTGAAGGAGAATAAAATTGCAGCTCACCAGGCCTAATGCTCTGGAACGCCAACCAGCATGTAAATTACTGGTTCGAGCAAACAGTCCAAAGATTGGGATTCAAACCTGGGGTTCTTTTGAAAAGCGCAGGAAAAGTTAGCATGCAGCAAAATGCCCTGTTCAGAGACATCTGAGCTGTTTTAACATAGAAGCCTCTCTGTTTTTTTGCAGGACCGTCAAGGGGCCCACAATGAAGTGGAACCTCTGTGCGTGCTGGATTTCTACATTCACGAGTCTCTTCAACGGCACGGCTACGGCAAGGAGCTCTTCCATTACATGCTGCAGGTGCAGCCTTCTTTTTCGCAGTTGCGTAATCCAAGAAATGATTTTCCTAACTTGGATTAAGCCACTGTATTTCATCGTTACCACTTGCTTCATAGAAAAGGCAAAACCACCCCATAGCAATTTAAACCTGCAGGATAGAGGCATGGACGTAGAGCTGTCACGATCCCGGAAGGATTGTGGAAGGATTTCTAAAATGCTAAAGCTCTGTCAAACAAGAATTAATGCAACTCCAGTAACATATCCCTTAGCTTGCTGCCTTCCAGATCTGTAGGAAATACCCATCTCGTAATTCATATGATGGCTGGGAATTTGGGGAGTTGTCGTTCCAGTGTATCTGGAAGTCCCAAATTTGGGAGAGACTCTTTAACAGGAAATGAATCCTTCAATTAGCCAGGTTGAAGGACATGGGACATGTGCAGCACATGGACTCGGTTTTGAGTAAAAGCTTGCTTCATAGCGTAGCTCTTTTAGGCAAGAGGCATTTTCACTATTCTGTAATGGCTACTATAATATACTTTTTACTTTTATTTGGGAAATTGATTTTAGGAAGGTTAATAGAGGGTTTCTTGTACCTGGACACTGTACATTTTAATACAAGTATTCCTCAACTAACAGTCATTTGTTTAGTGACCGTTTGAAGTTATAGTTCAGGGGTCTTCAAACTTGGTCGTTTTATGACTTGTGGATTTTAACTCCCAGAGTTCCTCAGCCAGGCACGCTGGCTGAGGAATTCTGGGAGTTGAAGTCCACAAGTCATAAAAGGGCCAAGTTTGAAGACCCCTGTTATAGTTGCACGGGGAAAAAAGTGACTTATGACTGTTTTTCACACTTATGACTGTTACAGCATCCCACGGTCACATGATCAAAATTTGAATGCTTGGCAACTGGCATGTATTTATGACGGTTGTAGTGTCATGTGATCACCTTTTGCGAACTGCTGACAAAGTCCATGGGGAAGACAGATTCACTTATGAATCGTATTACTAACTTAAGAACTGCAGCAATTCACTTAACAACTATGGCATGTAAGGTCATAAAACAGAGCAAAACTCACTTAACAAATGTCTTGCTTAGCACTGGAAATGTTGAGCTCAGTTGTGATCGTATGTCAAGGGCTACCTGTATATAAACATTTCAAGCTGTCAAAACTGAAGGGAATAAGGACCTCTGATATCTTAGAGCCATTGTCTGATTATTTCTTTCTGAGCTGAAATTGTTAGCTAGAAATAACTGCCTGGTTTCCCTTTAACTAAACTGCCTTTGATCTGGGAAGAGAACACCCTGCAAAGCTAAGGCTCAGTTGCTCCCCTCCCCCTCTTTTCAGGTCAGATATAAACTGGTCCAATCCTGAAAGATAAAATAATAAAATCTGTCTCTAAATCTTATTTTCCCCCTGAGAAGTAAATTGCAGAGGAATTCTTTCTCTTTTTATTCCCTCAGCGAGAGCGAATAGAGCCCTATCAGTTGGCAATCGACCGGCCATCAGAAAAACTTCTGTGCTTCCTACGGAAACACTATAGCCTCAGTGACACAATCCCCCAGGTGAGCCATCTTCTTCAAAACAAAGGCAGCTCTCGCCTCGTAGTATTGTTTTGTCATCTGTGTGTTTGTACTTTGTTGTCCTTTTGAAGCAGGACCAGAAAAAAAACATACAACTTGGACATTCTGCTTACAAAAAGTACAAAATCCTCCAAGGTTAAGTGGACACCGTGCGTTTTTTGTAATGCTGATTTTCCACATTTTAAAGACATGAGCTGTGGAAAAAGGGATGCAACTGGTCAATAGCTTAATAAGGGGCAATGAAAATACTATACTGATTTTTCAGTTAACTATTTTAAAGAGGATTGCCATACAGTTTAATTGAACGCATTACGTAGAAGTGGCCTGAATCAAATGTTTGAAGGAGGTGAACCTGGATTTAAGAATTTCGTATTTTAATTACCATTTGAAAAAAATTAAAAGGCTGTACTGTGACCTACCAAAGCTTTTACAATACACATGCTGAGAATTTAACCCGGCATCTTCTGCATGCAGAGCATACGGCCTATCTCTGAACTCTGTCCTTTTCCTTTTAAAAATGTTTTTCTATCTAGTGAGGAGAAACAAATCTTCAAATTAATGGCAGGAAAAAACCCCAAGAATGGTTTAATTTCTGCTTCAGAGGACATTTGAAATGGATAGTGGAATCAGATTGGTTTATTTAACACTTTTATTTTTTATTTTTCTGTTTCAGGTGAATAATTTTGTAATTTTCCAGGGCTTTTTCAGCCACCAGCATGGTAAGTCAGTGATATAAATATCTGGCTATATCCGTTTGGCGTTGTCTCATCCTGCACAAAGTGTTTTAAACAAGGAGATTTCTGATTTCAGAGTTATGAAGACATACTGCAACAGCTGCTGGCTGTGTGGCCTAGCAATGCTGAAAGCCGATATCCAAAACATTTGCAAGGCACTAGATTGGGAGAAATTGGATTACATTGTTATCTTATAAACAGTGTATGCTATACAACAAATACGACCTATATAACAAATACGACCTATCTGAAAAAGGGGACGTAACATGCAAATCCACTATTCCATCAGTCAGGCTGCGCCCCAGTCTTGTGACTACACTTTGGGCACTCGGCTACACAGCCACATTTACGGCTATTTGCAACATCCTACAGTAGTCAACATGTTCAAATTCTTTTACAACCTTTACTACTTAATGGGCCCGCTCTATTGCAGCTGTCATTTGAGGACTAACTTCAGTATATTTATTTCTATTGCTGCATTAAGGTTTTCTCTTAAACTCTGATTTTGCAGCTGTTGGCTCTACCGTAATGAGGATGCAAATATGCAGCTTGTGAAAAATTAACTATAGCAGAAAATTTATCTGCCATATTCCTGTTTTTTTCATGAGATACAGTTGTACAGTTTTTAAATTTTTTGTATGAGCAGATCACTGATCATGGGAGTTTATTAGGTTCAGGATGGGGAAACCATGAATGATTTAAGCTGACAATAATGAATGGTTAGTCAAAATTAAACCTAACATAGTAAATTATTTCTTCTGTAGATCATGAATATCCTGCATTCCTTTCATAGCTTTTGTTTAATCATAGCATACTCATTCTTGGAAGCCATAAGTACTATCTTGGTCTGAAATAAAGACAAATAAGAATATGATTTAAACAGGCATCTAGTAGGTGACCTAATACCATACACATGATATCACCATACAAAGGATATAATTGTGTGCATGGTGCAAATTACATGTCATTTGTGTAATAATAGGATGATACACGTTATTACTAAGAATGGACTAAATGTCTCTTAAAATATTATATCATGTTCTCCCAGTCTTTGTTCAGTGTAGTCTTATATGAAAATACCATTTTGGATATAAAACCTGAAAACAAATGGACAAATACATCAACCAATAATGCAGCATCTAGACCAGGGGTAGACAACCTTGGCCTTTTTATGACTTGTGGACTTCAACTCCCAGAATTCCTGAGTCAGCATGGCTGACTCAGGAATTCTGGGAGTTGAAGTCCACAAGTCATAAAAGAGCCAAGGTTGCCTACCCCTGATCTAGACACTATAGCGCTCTCCCACATACAACCAAAAGTATGGATCCAGTTTTGTATGTAGACAATATCTTTGTCAAACTAAAAAGAAAAACTAGAGAAGACCACATGAAACAACACCTTTAAAGGAATAAAAATCCCAAGAGAAGAAGACAACAAGAAGGCACTATCCTTTCTAGATATCCTCATCAGCATAAAAAACAATGGCAAGTTAGAAATGCTTGTCTGTTGAAAAACAACCCACACCAACCAAGTGCTCCATTATCAAATTAACAGCCCAACTTCCCACAAGGGAGCTGGGTAAGAACATTAGTCAGATGAGTCCAGATGCATTGCAGCAGCCCAGAACACCAGAAAAAGGAAACAGAACTTCTACACAACATCTTCCAACAAAATGCACACCCGTGCAATTCTCAAAAAGTGCCTCGCCGCTCAACCCACTACAACACAAGCTATGAAAAGAATAGCATTGCCATAATCAAAAAAACATCTCAAAACAACCAACACACTATTACAGCTGCACAGTATCACTGTATCCTCTAGAACAGTGGTTCTCAACCTGTGGGTCGGGAACCCATTTGGGGTCGATCGACCATTTCACGGGGGTCGCCAAGCAAGGCTGTCCGCCATTTTTTTGTCCGCCATTTTTTTTGTCCGCCATTTTTTTCCCCTTTTCCGGCGGGTGCCTTACCTCCCTTGGGCTGGGCCAGCTGGTAGTCGGCCTGCTCCGTCTCTGCCGCTTGCCAGCTACGCCTCGGCCGGCGCAGGGGGCGGAACCACGCATGCGCGGCGCTCCTGGGCAGGGAAAGTCCTCGACTTACGACCAGTTGGGTAGTTCTCGACTTACGACCGGTTTAGTCCTCGACTTACGACCGGTTTAGTCCTCGACTTACAACCGGTTGGGGTCGCGGCATTAAAAAGGTTGAGAACCACTGCTCTAGAACGGGTCCCTAACCTTTTGGGCTTCACGGACCAGCAGGGGAGGAGATGGTTTTGTGTGCTCATTCCCATAAAATAAAACTTTATATGCTCGCCCACCACTCACACGGCCCATTGGAACCAGTCCATGGACTGGGGGGTTGGGGACCCCTACTCTAGAATTTGTCTTATCCCCTTTGACAAATAATCAAAAATAGCGCAAGGCAAAAACAGTTATAAGAGGCCTTTTATATTCTTTCTGCCTCAGCCTCAGAATTGTTCTGTCAATTAGCTTCAGGCTTTCGGTGCTTCAATAATTTTCAGTATCTAGCGATGTTGCATTAAATGAGTTCAATGTTCTGGTCAGGGGAGATCCTTCATTTAATGACAACTTGGTTTATTTTGCAGAATAAATTGCCTAGCTTGCGTGATGGAAATCTTTCAACGACTGTAACATTGTTTCTGTTCTTTCACTTAGCAACAAGGGTGGGCAACCTTGGCTCTTTTATGACTCGTGGACTTCAACTCCCAGAATTCCTGAGCCAGCCATGCTGAGGGCAAAGGGAGAGGTTTCCAAGCTGAGTCAGGCTCAGGAATTCTGGGAGTTGAAGTCCACAAGTCATAAAAGAGCCAAGGTTGCCTACCCCCCTGGCTTAGCTGTTCAGAATTAATGCTCTGCAATTTTAGACTCATTTATTGGGATCTGTCTTCTCATACCTCCACACAATTTTGAATGGCCGTTCTCCACAATGTGATCCTTGAAACATATTGTCTCATAATGGAAACTAATGTTTCTGGATGGTATTTTGGGCATTACTTTCCTACCGCAACCACAAATGCTCCTTTGTTTGTTTTTTACCCTCTTGTTGCAGCTCCAGCAAGAAAGCTGCCTCTCAAACGCCCCGAGGGAGACATAAAGCCATATTCGCTGTCAGATCGAGAATGTAAGCAGTGTTCATTCTTAACTGGAAAAAAATGGGTTTGAGCTTTTTGAGACAATTCAGGTAAATCGGCGCCTAAACTGAGCTGATGTTTAGATTACAGCTTTGTGGAAATGGTTCCTGTTTGGTTGCCTTCTCCCATTTTAGCAGCTTACTTGATCTACTTTTGGAGGTGGGGCCCCACTGAGTTCATAAGACAGAAGCCTAGTTCATAAGACAATGCAGGATTTTGTAAGGAGCCGGATAAAAACGACGATAAAATAGTTAAAAGTTAAAAGACGGGGTGGGGGGTGTTGAGAAGGCATCAGGGTGCCAACCACCCTCAGGATTCTGTGCTGCTCATTGTATCCCATGTGAGTTGGCAGATCCACATCTCCTTTGAAGGACTCGGGAGAGTGGGGGCCCACCTCGCCTCTGGGGAGGGAATGTTCCAAAGGGCAGGGGCAATGGCAGAGGAGGCTTTCTTCCTGGACCCCACCAATCAAAATTCTTTTAACTGGCCGGGTCTGTAACATACCCTCCCTGCCTGGCTGGGTGGGACGGGCTGGCGTGATGGGAATGAGATGGTTCCTTAGGTAGCCTGGCCTCAAGCCCTGTGGGGCTTTAAAAGTAATAATAATAATAATAATAATAATAATAATAATAATAATAATAATAATAATAATAGTAGTAGTAGTAGTAGTAGTAGTAGTAGTAGTAGTAGTAGTAAAGTTGGAAGGGACCTTGGAGGTCATCTAGTCTCTCTTTCATTAGTTTCCATCTGTTGCTTCTTGTCCTGCCTAACTAACTAACTAACTAACTAACTAACTAACTAACTAACTAACTAACTAACTAACTAACTAACTAACTAACACCTTGAATTGGATCCGGAAGTAAACCGGCACCCAATGCAGCTTAGGCAGCAAAAGTATTACCTGCACCATGCTTGAAGCGCCCCAAATTGCTCTCTTGGCCACATTCTGTTTCTGTTAGATGAAACAATCCAGATTGGGATGGGAATGTTATTTGGTGTCCAAAAGGTATCTAAAACTGCCTCCAGTTAGGAAGAATCTCAATCCTATATGTTGACTCTGCAGGAATCGGAGAGATCTGAATTGGCGTTTTCTAGGAAGAGCTGCTATCCGAAAACTAATTTGTAACATTTTGCCTAGACTTCGTTATCAACTTCGTTATCAATGTGCCAGCTTCAGATTTCTTTATTGTTCACCTACAGACAGAATCTTAATAATAATAATAATAATGATAATGATAATGATAATGATAATGATAATAACAATAACAATAACAATAACAATAATAATAATAATAATAATAATAATGTTGGAAGGGACCTTGGAGGTCATCTAGCCCAACCCTCTGCTCAGGCAGGAAACACTATACCATTTCAGACAAATGGCTGTCCAGTCTCTTCTTAAAAACTTCCAGTGTTGGAGCATTCACCGCTTCTGGAGGCAGGTTGTTCCACTGGTTAATTGTTCTCACTGTCAGGAAGTTTCTCCTTAGTTCTAGGTTGCTTCTTTCCTTTGATTAGTTTCCATCCGTTGCTTCTCGTCCTGCCTTCAGGCACTTTGGAGAATGGCTTGACTTCCTCTTCTTTGTGGCAGCCCCTGAGATATTGGAACACGGCTATCATGTCAGACGAAAGCAACTATTTGCATAACTATTAGATGCACTCTGTGAACTGCTAAAGAGGGTCTGCCTTCACTCTTTTCCTGCCTATCCGACATTCCAAACTCGACTGTCTCTTTGTCTTCTGAGAAGGAGCCCTTCCCTCTTGTGACCCTACACTATATTCTACCACAACTAATTAGACAGTAGACAGTAAGATATAGATTAGCAGACAGATCCTTCTTCTGTCTACTAGGTTATGTTAAGTCGGCTAAGTCTAAGTCTACTTAGTCAGTAATCTTATTTCTGTAAATTTCTGTGTGCTACTCTTCTATCTACTAGGTCAGGGGTCCTCAAACATGGCCCCTTTAAGACTTGTGGACTTCAACTCCCAGAATTCCCCAGCCAGCCATGCTGGCTGGGGAATTCTGGGAGTTGAAGTCCACAAGTCTTAAAGGGGCCATGTTTGAGGACCCCTGTACTAGGTTATATTAAGTCTGGTTAAGAACTGAACTGTATTTTCCCTTTTGTTTATTTTCTCTTTCTTGTAGTCTTGAAGGAAGAGACTGAGCCACCTTGGCCCTTCAACCAGTCTCGGGCACTGACCCGCTCTAGCAGTGTGGGGAATTCTCCAGTGCGAGGCTGCCTCAAACCTTTTCTCAACGAGCAAGAGTTGCTGAAGAACTTGCGTCTCTGTCCCCCACATGCAGCTGCCCAACATCTGATCAATGGTGATCCGGGCAACTTGCTTTCACAGAGGCGGAGAACCAGGTAGGAAGGGAGAAGCCTTCTGGAGAGTTCTAGTTTAACCTCACAGGGCTAATGGGGTGTTGCAACACTGATCCTCTAGTACAGTGGTTCTCAACCTTTTTAATGCCGCGACCCCCAACCGGTCATAAGTCGAGGACTAAACCGGTCGTAAGTCGAGGACTAAACCGGTCGTAAGTCAAGGACTACCCAACTGGTCATAAGTCGAGGATTTTCCCTGCCTGGGAGCGCCGCGCATGCATGGTTCCGCCCCCTGCGCCAGCCGAGGCGTAGCTGGCAAGCGGCAGAGATGGAGCAGGCCGACCACCAGCTGGCCCAGCCCAAGGGAGGTAAGGCACCCGCCGGAAAAGGGGAAAAAAATGGCGGACAAAAAAAATGGCGGACAGCCTTGCTTGGCGACCCCAGTGAAATGGTCGATCGACCCCAAATGGGGTCACGACCCATAGGTTGAGAACCGCTGCTCTAGTACAGGGGTCCCCAACCCCCAGTTCATGGACCAGCACTGGTCCGCAGCATGGCAGAAAATGGGCCGCACAAACAAGCAAAGTCCCATCCTCGGGCTGCAGGCAGGTAGACAAAACCATACCCCCTCCAGTCCAGTGGAAAAACCACTCTCCACGGAACCGGTTCCTAGTGCCCAAAAGGTCAGGGGCCACTGCTCTAGTAGACACATAAATGCTATGAACGCAAGGTGCATTCACTCCTTTTGCTTCCAGTCCCATACAGAAATCCTTCAACTCTAACTTAGAAGCACAAGGAGGAAGGATGAACTTTTAATGGCCAAATAACAGTTGAATTGTTTTTCCGGTTCAGTTTCTTCTTGTTGCCTAATGCAGAGGTCTCCAACCTTTCCGGGCTCGAGGACCGGAGGGAAGGAGAGCAGCTTCAAAATTGGTGTGCGTGCACGCGCATGTGCGCACGGGGCCACACACACTGGCGCAGCACGAGCAGCCCTGTTTGCACCTGCGCTGGCATCGTGCACATGCACGAATAGCCATCAAACCGCCCGGGCTAGCAATGCATGCACGAATGGGCTGCAGACACCGACCCTGTGCTAGCATTCCCGTTCACACCCACACGCCTGCGCAAACAGCCACGGGTGCGAGGGGGGAATGCGCACCCATGTGTGCACGCACCGGCCAGCCATTTCTGCAGTCCGCTGGCCAAGAGCCCACGGCCCGGTCTTGGGCCGCGGCCCGTAGGTTGGGGACCCCTGGCCTAATGTATCCCTACTATTGCTTAATAATCGTAATGTAGCTTCCTTTCCTGGAATCACAAGATCACAGCATAGTGGAAGCTTGATTGCTTAGGTCAGTGGTCCCCAACTTTTCCAGCTTTGCAAATCATTGGGGGGGGGGAGAAGGGATTGTTCAGTGCGAGCAGTGGGTGAACAAGCGCGTGCAGCTCCATTTGTATAATTGGTGGGCACGTGTGCCCGCCGTTCAGGCAAATGGTGCTGAGCGTGTATGCATGCGCTCACCCGCTGCTTGTGCAATTGGAGCCGTGCATGTGCATGCCTGCCACTTCTGCACCCCGGTTCCAAATAGGCTACAGCCCGGTACTGGGCCGCAGCCCGGGGTTGGGGACCCCTGGCTTAGGTAGTCCTGTGAACCAGGATGGCAGCAAAGATAATGGAGGACCACGGAGAATCTTTGGCTTAAAAGAAGTGAAATCAATGCCACCGAACCTCAGATCTCTCCATTTTCACTTTCTTTTATGATATTAAAAAAAAATGTTTAGCTGAAGTGAAAAGGGGAATGTACTGTGACTTATTCAATAAGTGTAACTTTTGAGCACAGAATTGGGACACGTCCTTGAACTCGTCGTCGTTCTGTACATCTTTCAGCTGTCTATGTTTGTTGCATTGCACGTGCCATTTTGCATGTTTTGTTATAATTCTTAGTGCATACTAAAAACTTTCCTTTACTATTTACATTCTGTCTGTGGTGGCTGTTAATGGTTTACTTAACCATGTGAAGACAGTGAAGGCCGGATGCCAACACTTTCCACTTGAACATATTCCAAGGATTTTTTTAAACAGATTTAGAAGGCTTGTTCGGCAATGGGCCTGCAGTGGCATGCTGTAATGCAGGGGTGTCAAACTGCCGGCCCGCAGGCCGGATGCGTCATGGCGAAACCGCGCCCACCCCGTTGCCGGCAATGGGGAAAAAAGTCATGATACGTCGTGACACGTTACGGCGCGTTGCGAGTTTGACACCCCTGCTGTAATGGCTTTAATGCTGGGAAGAAGCATATTAGACTTTGGAAGATGTGAAAGGCTCTTTAGAAGAAATACTTTCACCAAAGTCCAAGTTGGCATCCTTCAGATGTTACCCAGTTTGGTAACGAAACGTTCAGAAATTATATTGAAACAAGCTTGGAGAACAAACCACAGCCAAAATCCTTCAGAAGTGTTAGACTTCAGATGTTTTTCATAATCCTCAGTCATAGGAACATTTGGCTGCTTTGGCTGAGAATGATGGGACATGTCAACCCATGTTTTGGGAGGATGCCAAATTGCAAATATATTTCCTTGTTGCATTTGCCAAATCCAGGATTGGAAATCACTTGTGTATTTGTCTTAATATGCAATACCAGCTTGAAACTGGCCGTTTTGGTGACCCAGATTTATTAATCTGTTTAAACAAAGCCTATTTTAACAGAGTGACCTAAATCTGTTTCCATGTGATTTTTTTTTGTTTTTAGTGCAGTTGCTTCTCTTGAGAACCACTGACTTCATTCACACATTGCTCATGGCTTAAGTTTGGCTTATTGAATAAACTATAATTGACTGTGTTTACACAACGCACTGAGCTGTAATCGAGCAAACTTCTGAACACAATGTATGAATCCTGCTATTTTCTTTGCATTTCGGCCTTTGTTATTGCTTCTCTAAATTGCCATATAAATGAGAGTGCTTCAAGAGTAGAATAGGCAAAACCAGATAAGATTAGTGATCTAAGATATCAGAACCAACTATCAAATCGACTCTTTTTGTGACTATTGCTATCACTAAAGTACAGGCAGTCCTTGACTTATGACTGGTTATCTAATTACCGTTCGGAGTTAACGACAACCTTGGAAAGAAGGCTACACAGTGCATAGAGTACTTGTGACTGTTGTAAAATGTCACCCCCACAGTCAAGTGATCGCAGTTCTAGTGCTTGGCAGCTGTCTCACATTTACAGCCGGTTGCAGGATCACATGACCACAACTTGCAAATTTTTTTGCTGGAAAAATGCCCATTCAGAGAGAATGGATTTGGACTTAACGTTATGATTCATTTAACGACCGCAGCAAACACAGTTGTAATAATGGATCAGGTCACGTGGTTGCCTCGATTTGACAACCGTCTTGACTTAACGATCAAAATTCCTGTCCCAATTGAGGTCGTACATTGAGGACTACCTGTGTAGTAATACTCCAGCCTCAAGGGTATACAGGTGGTCCTCGACTTAGGACCACAATTGAGCCCAAAATTTCTGTTGCTAAGCAAGACAATTATTAAGTCAGTTCTGCCCCCTTTTAAGACCTTTCTTGTCACAGTTGTTAAGTGAATCACTGCAGTTGTTAGTAACCCGGTTGTTAAGTGAATCTGGCTTCCCCGTTGATTTTGTTTGTCAGAAGGTCGCAAAAGATGATCGCATCACACACACACACACACACAGGGACACTGCAACCATCATAAACATGAGCCAGTTGCCAAGCATCTGAATTTTCATAATATGGTCACGGGGACCGTGCAAAGGTTGTTAAGTGTGAAAAACAGCCATAAGTCACTTTTTCCAGTGCGTAACTTCAAACAGACACTAAATGAACGGTTGTAAGTTGAGGACTATCTGTAATGATTCCATAATCTATAGGTAATGTCATTCTTCTCAGCAGAGAAATGATTATCTTTATTTGGTGATGCTTTTCTTCAGTTCTGAGATCTAACCTGTCTCCTTTTTTCTTTCTAATATCCACACCCCCTTCCTTCCTTTTCTCTCTCTCTCTCCCGCCCCACCCTCTGCCAGCTCCTTGAATCGCTCTGAAAACAGCCATTGATCGCCGGGTCTCTGCTTTGTCTCCCCAACCATTGGGCCTCTCTACTTGTGTCTCGAGCACTTTTTAGCCGCAAGATTTGATTTTCATCTAGTTTGTTCATCCTCTTCTTTTTAATAAGCTTTATGGGTACAGCCTGTATAAGGATGGGCATAAGCCTATAAGGAAGTGGGTTTATTTATATAACATATAATGCGTGTATAGGTTTCCCTTTTTTTAATATCACAATTGCAAAAGTGCTTAAAGAAAAGGAACGTAATTGCAGTTTGGAAGAGCAGATTCTCCTACTTGATTATTTGCCTTTTAGATCCAGCTATTTATGAAGATATATGCTTTAGTTCCAAAATGTTTTAAGTTTACAGCTGGGAAATGATCAGGGCTGACTCATTATCCAGCATTACAATAACATAAACTGATGCCTGCGACGGCTTGGATTGTGCCAATCCACGCCCTATGACTAACTTAATTTAATTTAATCTAAATTAGGTTAAATTAGAAGGCACCCAAGTCCGGATGATTCTGGGTGCCTTAGATTAAAACGAAAGAGCGAGAACAATAAAAAATGAAACAGATCACAAATGCCCAGAAGTAAAATCTGGAACCCAAAGAAGACGAGGATAAATTAGTTGCCAGCCATAAATGATTGTTGAACTACATAAGGATTCTCTTTTTGGGGGGCCTGGTAGCCAATGGGATAGTCTCTTATACTGTACAGGATGTGAGCCAGACGGTTTTTACAGGAAAGGTTTAATTAGTACCGATATTATTAACTACTCTGTGGGTGAGGGCCAATTCTAGTGTTGGCTTTAGAACTTGAAGATAATGTATGTTGTTCTTTCAGAGAGTTGAATGTGAGTCAGTAGAGGCTTTGGTACATGTATTGTTGTTTCTAGTAAATGGTTTCAGAGAGTTTGTGGCAGTTCAGGAACCTGCCTGTGTTTACCTGAGTGTTAATAGAAAGTGCAGATAGACCCTCTTAAGATCACAAAGGATTATTTCTCAGCAGATCTTGAATGAAAAAAAAATTAAGAAGAGAGCAACTGAAAGCTTTGCAAACTGCCATTGAGCTACTGTAATATAAAATTTCAGTGAGGTTTAATATTTATCTACTGGTTTTCGGCAGGTGTTCTATTTCAAGATAAAAGACCCTCTGTTTAGGAAAAGGTGTAAAAATGAATCTTCACAGGATCTCTGATTCAAAAATGAACCGTGGAAATGAGAAAAACATGCATAAGAGGGCAGCGTTAGGCTAAGTTGCTAAGATTTAGTTTAAATTTAGATACACAGTTCCTGACCGAGGGAAAGAAACGCTGCTAGATTCTGTCTTTCCCTACTATCGTGTTATTCATTCTCTTTCTTCTCGTCTCACTCACTTTCAAACATACTTACATATTCAGAATCTAATGAGAAATATTCTTTAACAAGCTAACAAGCTTGATGGACCCTCTACATCATTTAAATGGGGCTGAGTTAAAGTACTTGGCTGCTAGTCTTTTTTTAAGGAAGAAGCAGAAGTTTACTCTTTTCATTAGGTCTGCAGCAAAGTTTACTATTTGTTATAAGACTTACTTGTATTTAAGTACTGTAAGACGTTCTCTTGGGTTTGGTACATTGGATTTTTGTGCCAAAATTTACCATTGAGTTTTCTGTCATTTTTCATGACTAATGGCGATAATAAATCATGTTCATTATCTTAGGATCTGGTGGAAGGACAAGCATGTGGCGGGGTCTGAACAGGCAGCCTTGACCCCCTCCCAGATTACATGTGAACTTTTTTTAAAAAAAACCTGCCAAACTCTGCAAGAATCACTAAAAATCAGTGGCATTGTCATGTAATTCTTAAAGTAGGCTGAATATAGTTGGAAAGCCAAAAAGTTCTGACCCAATGCTTGGAGGGTCAGAATTAGAAGTTAGGAGGGCTGCATTAAAATATGGACTAAGGCTACTCTGGGCTCCAGAATGCGCTAGTGGCAACATAGATCATGGGATGGGATGAGATGGGAGTGAGAAGTACATGAAATGCTCTAGTCTAGACTAAGTCTACCTTCTTGGGTTATTTTTTTTGATAGCAATTCTCCAGATTAGATATATTTAATTAAATTGCCTAGGCCAGGGGTAGGCAACCTTGGCTCTTTTATGACTCGAGGACTTCAACTCCCAGAATTCCTGAGCCAGCCAAGTCATAAAAGAGCCAAGGTTGCCTACCCCTGGCCTAGGAGCTTAGGTCCCTCTTCAAATAGAGTAGTGTTTCTCAACCTCATCAACTTTAAGCTGTGAGGACTGCAACTCCCAGAATTCTGGTGGGAAGCTCTGGGAATTGAAGTCCACACAATTTAAAATTGCTGAGGTTGAGAAACACTGCTATAGATACTTCCTTCTTCCTGTTAGAAGACTTCCTTAAAAGTCTTTCTCACAAGCCCAGCCATTAATTGGTTGACAATGCTATTCCCTTTTTCTTTCTCTCCGTCCCTGCTGCTCCTCACATCAGTATTTAGGGAGACCTCCTTTGTTATAATAGGAAATGGGAAAGAGACAGAAGTCAAAATAGGATTTATTGTAACTGACATGAAACCTATGGCAGGGTTGCAAAATTGTGGCTTGTGCGCAGGTCATTCCTTTGGCCCCAGAGCCTCCCAGAAGGGAGGAGCCAAAGAATTTGACCCTTTGGGCATTTTGCTAGGATTAGAGAAAGTTGAGGACCAAGTGACTACTTTAAGGGAACTAAGATATCAAGTTCTCCTCTTAACACCCACTTCACAAAATGAGGATCTTTATTTAGGTAGTTTGTCCCTTGATGAGCCATGTAAAGTCAGGTATGACCCTTTTGTTGACGGAAGTTGCATACCCATGAATCAGATTATTTACTACCTTTGCTTTTGTTCACTCCCCTTCAAAATGAAAAGGCATTGCTTTGACTATAGGTCCATTTCTCCAAGGGTCCTTAATTCTGGGCTGTACTTGGAGATGATATAGAGAGCTAGTTTGGTGTAGTGGTAAAGGTGTTGACCTAGAAGCCAGGGACTGTGAATTCTAGTTTTCCCTTAGGCATGAAAATCAGCTAAGTGATTTGGGGCTAGTCATTCTCTTTCAGCCCGACCCACCTCACAGGGTTCTTGTGAGGAAAATAGGCAAGAGGGCTAAATATGCTTGCTGCCATGACTTGACTGAAGTATGTTAAAAAGGGGGTAAAAATAATAACAACAACCAGAACATAGTGGCTCCAGCAGGCCGGAATTTTTGCTTTAATTTGCAATTCTGTTAGATTTAACCATGTACGTTAAGCTTGTTGGAAGCTTAACGTACTTATTTCTTTCACTGAATTTCCCACGGCTCGGGAAGAACGATAGAACACAGGTAGTCCTCGACTTACGACCACAATTGAGCCCCAAACTTCCATTGCTAAGCGAGATATGGAATTATGTGAGTTTTGCCCCATTTTGCGACCTTTTCCGCCTCAGTTGTTAAGTGAATCACTGCAGTTGTTAAGTTACTAACACGGTTGTAAAGTGAATCTGGATTCCCCATTGACTTTGCTTGTGAGAAAGTCGCAGAAGGTGATCATATGACTCTGGGGTTCTGCAGCCGTCATAAATATGAGCCAGTTGCCAAGCGACCGGATTTTGATCATGTGACCATGGGAAGGCTGGAACGGTTGTAAACGGAAAACGATCAGAAGTCACTTTTTTCAGTGCCGTTGTGAGTTCAAATGGTTACTAAATGAATAATTCTAAGTCGAGGACTACCTGTAAAAGGTAAACTTTGAACCACGTGGGTCCTATAGCTTGTACAGAGCGAAGCCTCCGCCATTAATCTGATCCATAACCTCTAAGGGAAATACAAGTGCTAAATTCTTTGCTGTTTCAGCCTGGTGCCATTTTCTTGTCTTTCTCTGTTTTGTGGCCAGTTGCTTGTGCTATATGTTGTCTTTTAGATGTTATTCTGCCTGTGATGGGTTATTGCCCTTTGGTCAGGCCCAACACCGTTGAGGTGTTTGCTTAGTAGGTCAAAAGATTTGTGTTTTGGTGTTTTCAACCTAGAACAGTTGCCATGCTCCTCGAAAGCAGGAGAAGCTGAAACTCTGAGCTTCATTTTCAGATCTGAACCGAAAGAGGTTTTGGGAATTAGGAGAAGGAAGTGAAAAATTAGGAGCCGAGATCAAGAGTCCAGATTTGTAAGCACGGAAGGGAGAAGTGGTAGGTAGCGTCAAGAGGACGCTGTTAGGAGTCAGGCATGGGAAATAGAGAATTGTTACATGATAATCAAATGTTCTGTTTGCTATAAGGAAAGGAAATGCAGGGGAAGCAAATGTGTACCAAGTTCATTCAAACGCTGTGCCAGGGGAGGAAAAATTGGTCTAATAAATACACAATTGGTTAGCTTCCTCAGTGTGGTTAGTACTTGTACTTGTACTAACCCTCCCCCATCCTATCCAGTTGTGTAACTCCCCAGACATGTGTGCTGTGCCAGCTAGGGGTACTGGAGTGGCCATTGTAGTCTAAGGCCAGAGGGTGCCAGGTGGAAGAATAACCAAGATTCCATAGTACTCCACCACCTGGTGCCATCCAGATGTGTTAGATTGGCTGTGTTGGCTTAGGATTCTGAGGAACTGAAGACCATCAACTGCGGGGAACAGGTTTGAGAAAAGCTGCATTATGGAACCAGTTAGGAATATTGGGAAAAAAATAATGGTGATAGGATGAGAGGAGTCTTAGGCTGAATCCCCATTCAGTTACGATGTCTTTTGGATGACCTGGAACATGTCATCTCTCCGTTGGAACAAGTTATCTCAGATTTCCTCATCCTGCAAGGATGAAACAAGTGGGGAGATCTATGATCTGGGATTTTCCCAAGCAACTTGGAAAAAGATTGGGCTAAAAAAGGTTGGGCTAAAAAAGTAGTTATGATTTGAAGTCAGGATACTAATCTTGCCTTTGAACAGTACTAATTTGTTCTCTTGGTTCTTGTATCTTCTGAGATTTTTTTAAACTTCATTTTTAGGCCTGTTTTTGTCCCGGTGCCAATATATTTGCTTATTTAACAAAATCCTGGGGGCTCTGAATATTTTAATCTGAAGCCAAATGCTTGCTTCCCCCCCCCTCCTCTTTTGAGTTGATCATCGTGACACTGAGCTTCACCATCTATACTAGAAACTTGGCGAACTAGCCTGTCAGGGACAGGTATGATGCTCAAAGTCAGAAGACTTGGTGCTGAGAACAAAGCACAAAGAGAACAGTGCTATCTGTTGAAATCATGCTGGTTCCCCCCCCTCCCCGCCACCGCTTCCAGCTGGGCCCTTCATCAAGCTTGTTTGAACCAATATGGCACTTTTCCTATCTTCCATTTTCTTGATGGAAGACATTTGGAACCGAACATTGCAGTCCCTTGAGAAGGAAGTCAGTTTTGCAGCTAGAACTGTGTCTGCTATTCTCAGCCCGGTAACAGCCTTTACTTAAGGTCCCTTGTAGAATACCCCTAGGCTGGACTTCCCCAAACACCTCCAAAGGTGTTAACCCAGTTGCCATGATTCCCCATTTGGGAAGGCTGCAAGAGATGTCAGCTCTGTTCATTTGTGGAGAATTTCTCTCTCAATACACTTCCCCCGCCCCTTTCCTTTTTTGGGGGGGGGGGTGTCTGGCAGTTTTCCAGCAGCCTTTTGTTGGCCACTCCACCTTCTTGTTCCCCATCCCTTCTGATCAAACCAGCCAAGATCCTTTGGCTGTTTGTGTGTGTGGCATGATCAAATAATGAACTTTTGTTTACATTTCAGTAATAAAGTTTGGATTTTTTTTAAAATTAAAGTTTGTGTGGTTTTGTCTTTTTGTCATTTCCCCCTGCGTTAGCTTCTGGAAAAAAACTATTGTACTTCTGCAATCCACTCCCCCAATACATGAATGGCCCCTTGAAGAGTTAGAGAAGATGGGCTATCAGGAGTTCTACATCAGTGGTTCTCAACCTTTTTAATGCCGCGACCCCAACCGGTCGTAAGTCGAGGACTAAACTGGTCGTAAGTCGAGGACTAAACCGGTCGTAAGTCGAGGACTTTCCCTGCCTGGGAGCACCGCGCATGCGTGGTTCCGCCCCCTGCGCCGGCCGAGGCGTAGCTGGCAAGCGGCAGAGACGGAGCAGGCCGACCACCAGCTGGCCCAGCTCAAGGGAGGTAAGGCACCCGCCGGAAAAGGGGAAAAAAAATGGCGGACAGCCTTGCTTGGCGACCCCCGTGAAATGGTCGATCGACCCCAAATGGGGTTGCGACCCATAGGTTGAGAACCGCTGTTCTACATTGTTCTGTGCTCATTAGCAACCTTTGTGGGTATGCTCCATTCTTATAAAATGTGGTCTTTTGTGTAACACTTGTGGCATAGTTACAGAAACCCAAAGACAGGTGGAGATCTCTTGGGACCTCACAGGAAGTTTCAAACTCAAGAAATTGCTAGCAGATGCCAAAAAACACAATCACTCTTAAAGGAGTGAGACTCTCCTAGACCAAGGGTGTCAAACTGGCGGCCCGTGGGCCAGATGCGTCACGTGCAGGCCACGCCCACCCCAGCTGCGCAAAGGCAAAAAACCCCGTTGCGATATGTCACGATACGTCACGTGACGCGATCGAGTTTGACACCCGTGTCCTAGACGTTCTAATCATTTATTAACCATCCTCCTCCTAATGATGCACTCAGCATAATTGAAAAGATATAATATGAAAGGGAAAAAATAAAATGGAAAAAGTCAGATTAAGATGTGACTCTAATTTATCTCCTGACTTATATTCTTCTTTCTCTGCTGCAAGGCAATTTTGGGTAGGAAAAAAATAGGACCTCGGGAATTGTTTATACTGCAATCAAGTATATGCAATATGCATTCTTGTAATGGGGAGCATTCCATTTGCAAAATGCCAAAATCACCACAGATGGGGACTGCAGCCAAGAAATTAAAAGACGCTTGCTCCTGGGGAGGAAAGTTATGGCACATCTAGACAGCATACAAAGAAGCAGAGCCATCACCCTGCCAACAAAAGTGCGTATAGTCAAGGCCATGGTTTTCCCAGTTGCAATGTATGGATGTGAAAGCTGGACCATAAGAAAGGCTGAGCGCCAAAGAATGGAGGCCTTTGAACTATGGTGCTGGAGAAGACTCCTGCGAGTCCCCTGGACTGCAAGGCGATCAAACCAGTCAGCCCTAGAGGAGATCAACCCTGACTGCTCTTTAGAAGGCCAGATCCTGAAATTGAAACTCAAGTACTTTGGCCACCTAATGAGAAGGAAGGACTCACTGGAGAGGGGCCTAATGCTGGGAAAGATGGAGGGCAATAGAAGAAGGGGACGACAGAGAATGAGGTGGCTGGATGGAGTCACTGAAGCAGTAGGCGTGAGTTTAAATGGACTCCAGAAGATGGTAGAGGACAGGAAGGCCTGGAGGAACGTTGTCCATGGTGTCGCGATGGATCGGACACGATTTCGCAATTAACAACAACCTTATAATCTGCTGTACTTAGTCTCAGACTGGTAAAAAGAGAATGTCATGTATTGCAGGTACAGAATACAGAAGGGAAGTACATGTTAAATAAATCTTGAGATCTTATAGTCCATTACTTGGATATTCCAACTTTCCCCAGCCTGGTACCTTTCCACTGAATTGGATTAGCACTCCCATCCTTCCAGTCATGGTAGCCAATATTAGTAGAGTTCACTTCTTCAATGCTTGGACTGAAGGTGCCATGGACTAAGCCTATGGAGCAGAATTAGGGATTTTGTTTAGCTGTAAGCACCGCAGGTAAAGCCACCTGAGGGTTGGGGATGAGCACTAAGGGATGTGTGTGTGTGTGTGTGTGAGAGAGAGAGAGAGAGAGAGAGGGAGAGAGAGAGAGAGAGAGATTAGCCTTTTCCAATTGTACTTATTCATGACAGTTTCCTCCCCACTTTTATCAGTGAAAAAGCAAAAATAATATACTATATATAGTTGTAGTTCAATAAAGCATTAGAGGGCTTCCAGTTAATCAGCTGGTTTGTAGGTTGCTGCAGGCAGAGTACTTGCTGGGCCTCTTAAGATTCTTAAGAATCCTCACTTAACATCCACTCCTTCAATGCTCATTGTAAGTTATGCCAGTGCTGAATGAGGGGGTCCTCATAATTGTGGCTCTTGCAGCCTCTCCACAATCACATGATCACAATTTAGGCACATGGCAACCAGTTACAACTTCATAACATCCCACAGTCACATGCTCACCATTTGCAGCCTTCACTGCTGGCTTCCACAACAAGCAAAGTCAATGGGGAAGCCACCAGGAGGTTGCAAATGGTAATTACGTGACCGTAGGATGCTGTGACCATGCAGGGTTTTGCTTTCATGTTGGCAAGTGAGATTGGTGGAACTGCCATCATAAATTGGTGCAGTCACATGACATTGTGTCTTACGACTGCTTGCTTGGCAACAAAAGAGTTCCTGGTCCCAGTTACTTTCAATAAGCAAGGATTACCTGTATTGTAGCAGAAGTCTACAGTACTATCTGGCTGGATTGACGGTTAGAAGTGAGACTGATGATGCTGGGTCACTCCTAATTCTTTGTGACATTTTACCAGGATTGTCTGTATAACTGGGTCTTAGGGTTCTTGTTAGCCTATCCTTTGTCATCCATGAAAGTATTTCATATTTTGTCTGCTGTCAATGTTTTCCAATTACTTTTGATTTTCAAAGCACAAGGGTCTTCTCCAAGGTTCTTAACTTTAAAGGATAGATAGATAGATAGATAGATAGATAGATAGATAGATAGATAGATAGATAGATAGATAGATAGATGGATAGATGGATGGATGGATGGATGGATGGATGGATGGATGGATGGATGGATGGATGGATGGCGTGGGTGGGTGGGTAGGTAGGTAGGTAGGTGGGGGGTAGGTAGATGTTGAGACTCTAGAAAGAGACAGAGAAGAGCAACACAGATAATTAGGGGACTGGAGGCTAAAACATACAAGAAACCATTGCTGGAATTGGTTATGTCTAGTTTAACGAAGAGAAGGACGAGGGGGGACATGATAGCAGTGTTCCAGTATCTCAGGGGCTGCCACAAAGAAGAGGGAGTCAAGCTATTCTCCAAAGCGCCTGAAGGCAGGACAAGAAGCAACGGATGGAAACTAATCAAGGAGAGAAGCAACTTAGAACTGAGGAGAAACTTCCTGACAGTTAGAACAATTAACCAGTGGAACAACCTGCCTCCAGAAGCGGTGAATGCTCCAACACTGGAAGTTTTTAAGAAGAGACTGGACAGCCGTTTGTCTGAAATGGTATAGGGTTTCCTGCCTGAGCAGGGGGTTGGACTAGATCACCTCCAAGGTCCCTTCCAACTTTATTATTGTTGTTATTGTTATTATCATTGTTATTATTTATTATAGGTAGGTAGGTAGGTAGGTAGGTAGGTAGGTAGGTAGGTAGGTAGGTAGGTAGGTAGGTAGGTAGGTAGGTAGATAACCTTTATTGTCGTTTTTTACTGTGGGCACAATGGCTCACATTAAAAATGAAATTTAGTTGCTTGCTCTCAAATTGTACACATAAGGAGAATATTTGTAGCTCAGAGTTGAATGAAGGTTCCTTGGTGCTCACTGAGCTTGGTTGTTTTTTTTCAGATGTTTCGTTACCCAAATTAGCACTGCTAGTTTGGGTAATGAAACGTCTGCAAGGAAACAACCATCTCACAGATCCCCAAGGGACCCCTCTTAACTTTTCATAGTGTATCCAAAAATGATGGTAGGTTCCAGCAGATACAGCCTTAAAAGAACAGAAGTCTTCCCAAATCCTTGACATTCTCCCTCTCCTGACTTCTGCCCAGACACGTCCTCCATCTGCTGTGCTAATGGTAGATATTTTCACTTCTTTTTCAAGGCTGTAGCATAATATATATCAGTGATGGCGAACCTTTTAGAGACCCAGTGCCCAAATTGCAACCCAAAACCCACTTATTTATCACCGGGTGCCAGGTGGGCGTGGCCACAGTGGTCATGGCAGACTTGGTGGGTGGGGCCAGGGCGGCGGGGGCCAGTCCCTCGCCATCTCCGGGGCACGGCACGCGTGCCCACAGAGAGGGCTCGGAGTGCCGCCTCTGGCACGTGTGCCATAGGTTCGCCACCACTGATATATATATTACTTTTTGATGAATTTCAGTTGTATTTTTAGATGGATATTATACTAGGGCAGTGGTTTTTGTTTTTTTTAATGGATGACTTTTTTAGATATGCTGATGAGAGGTATAAAAATACCGTAAATGTTTCTTCCTGAGCAAGGGAAGCTGTGGTCCACCGTCTTGATTCTATTTCATGCGTCTTTCCCCTACAGCACATCCTTTCTCCTGTTGCATTTTGGCTTGATGCTCCTGCCCCACCCATTGCTTCCTGCTGCCTCATCATTTCCACCCCCTGCTTGTTTTTCCCCTCCCTTCCTCCAGGGGGAGCTCTGAAAAGGACAGCCTGATAGCTAAGAAATGTTCCTACAGCCGCTTCAAGAACTCTGCTGAAAGCGCAGAAGACCCTGAGAAAAGACCAAGTGAGTGATGTCTGATGAGTATGTGTGTGTGTGGGGAGGGGAGGTGTAGAGGTAGTCCTTGACTTAGACTGGTTGCTTAGCAACCGTTTGAAGTTCTGATGGGCCTACCTGGAAGTTAGTTACAACCTGGATTCGAAGCTCCAACATTCAGCCACGCTCCTTGCAGTCACGTGACTGCATTTTGGACACTTGGCACAACCGGACCACATTTATGCCTGCGTGCAGCATCCTGCAATCACACGGCCACATTTTACAATGGTTTTGCCAAAAGCTGGCATTTACTTCCATTTTTTGGCAAAGCCGCCCCCGTTGCAAACCATTAGTTTGCCTAACGACCCCTGCATTTGCTTAACAACCACCACAAAAAAGGTTGCAAAATAGGGTCAGTCACCTGACTAACTTGCTTTATGACCATAATGAGTTATGACCACGATGAGTAGGCTCCATTACTGTCATAACTCGAGGACTACCTGGTAAAAAAAAATATCACATTTATACCTAGCTATCAACTTTACCTGACAAGAGTTTGGGAATATGTAAAGAACTGGTGTGAATGCTTTGGGGAGTGAAGTGTTGAAGGAAAAGGCTTCATCAGGGTCCAGTCCAAGCCAGGAATAAACAACATGGCAACTGCTTTAGAAAGAACGTTGCAGTTTATTGAAGAGAAGAGCCAGACAGAAAGATGGCTCTGGAAGAAAAGAGAAAGAGCACATGTAGGGAGTGGGTTTTATACCCTCTGGGGCTCTTGAGTTTGTTTCCTGTTCCTGTTTGAGGCTTTGTATTTCCTGTGTCGTGTCCTTTGACCTGAGTCTGAGTGTGCCCCCTTGGCATCTGTGGGTTAATCCTGTCTTGTTTTAGAGTTTGGGTGGGGTATGCAGATTTTAGGTGTCGTTGTCTTCTTAATCTTCTAGCTTGAGGCCTCCAATCTTCCTGAATGGATTGCCACATCTGCATTTCTACAGAGCTGGTTTCTGCTTGGGGGAGGAAAACTTGGGGCTATTAAGAAAAACTAGGCCTATGCTTTTCTGCCTCTTTAAGATCCTTTGAGGAAATATAATATTCTGCCCTTTTAATATTTCCTTCTCTGGGGTGGGGCTGACTTCCTACAGAAGTTCGCATTTTGCCTGGGGGAGGCACATTCAAACAACAGATGGGAAAAACAACAGTCCTCAAAACTTGAAACACCCAAAACAAAATTACTTCATTGAAATATGCATTCATCCAAAGACTAGGGCCAAGGGCCAGAGGCTGCCCATGGCTACTGCAAAGGATTCACTTTCAAACAAATACTTGCAAAGTACCCTCAAGTCTCTGAAGATGTTTACCAGACTTGCCTGTTTGTGAAAAAATAATAATTTTCTTTATTCTGAATCATCTTGCGGGTCCATCTAGCCAAGGTAGCATTTTCCCCTGTGTTTAGATTCATTGACTGAGAATGGAAGATGAAACCTCTATGTCAGTGGTGGCGAACCTATGGCATGGGTGCCAGAGGCGGCACTCGGAGCCCTCTCTGTGGGCACACGCACTGTCTCCCCAGTCCTAGGCCTTCAGCTGGGTTTTATAAAACCTTTTCACTTTAGGCCTCCGCCGCTGTGTGCAAAAAAAAAAAAGGTTCAATCAATCAATCAATTTCAACTTCTCGTGGGAAAAAAAAAGATCTCGCAAAGTTGGAATTGATTGATTGAACTTTTTAGCCCCATCCAGTCTGCTGTTACCAAGGCGGCCACGCCCACCCAATGGGCCACACCCACCCAATGGGCCACACCCACCCGCACACGACAATGCATAAGTGGGTTTTGGGTTGCAGTTTGGGCATCAGTCTCTAAAAGATTTGCCCTCACTGCTCTATGTGGAAAACGTGGCTCTCTAATAACTCTGTCATATAATACAGGTGGTCCCCAACTTACAATTCATTTAACGACCATTCAAAGTTACAATTGCACTAAAAAAAAGCCAGTTGCCAAGCATCTGAATTTTGATCACACGATCACGGGGGATGTTTCAAAAGTCATAACTGTGAAAAAGGGTCATAAGTCACTTTTTTCAGTGCTGTGACTTTGAACAGTCACTAGATGAACTGTTGTAAGTCAAGGACTACCCGCATATGATTGAAATCTCATCTGGAACAGTCTTTAACACAAGAGCCTACAATGTATTAGCATGCATTAGTAACATGACATTTGATCCTGGATTCTTCCTACTTTTTTAGGTGATATAAAGAATAACCCTGATTCACCAAGAGCAACTCAGAGATCAGACAGCAAGTAAATCTTCCCCTTTCTGGCTTTATAGTCTCTTTTTATCTTCATTTCCAGGGAATCACAAAAGGTCCAAAAGCTTGGGCCTGATAGTTCAGCCTGCAGTGATAACTATAAGCACAAAACTATAGCAACAACAGCAAATGAACTAGAAAGACTAGCTGTGAAGCGACACTTGGATCGGAACTGAAAAATTGCAGAGCCTTCCCCAACCCAGTTCAGCACCTTTCAATGTGCTGAGCTACAACCACACTTGTGCCAATCAGTTACTACTGTTGTAAAACAGTTCAAGAATCCACTAATATAGCATCCAAATCTGAAGAAGACCCAGCTTTTACTTAAACGTCTCCACTGAAGGCAAATTCACCACATGCTAAGTCAGTCAGTTCCATGGTTGAACAGCTCTTGCCATTAGGAAATGATTCCAGATGTCTTACTAACATCTGTTCCCTTGTCATGTGAGCTAATTGTTTCTTGTCCCATCTTCTGGAGCGACTCTGGTTCATCTTCTGCATGACAGTTTCTGGGTTTTTCTCCCCTTTGGTAATTTCTACTATGGGAATAAGAAAACTAATCCACTTTTTAGCCCATGGATGTCAAGTTAGAAAAGCACTGTAAAAGCTATAAACCTAATTAATTAAATTTATATGCCCACTCAATTCGCCCATGGTGAGTCTGGGCAGCTTACAACATTACTAATCCACAATCCAGCACATACACACAAACACACACATACACAGTTGACGAATACAATCAAACCAGCCACTTGATTGGTTTCATATCAACTTGGGGTCCTCAAGCCTGCTGACCAGGTCTTCGGGGCCTTTCAGAAAAATATCAGGATGGGAGCCAGGCTTTCTATCTCCAGAGGAATGATATTCCACAGGGTGGGGGCCACCACAGAGAGGGCCCTTTTTCTTGTTCCCACCAGAAGTACTTCCCTAATAATTGGGACGTGCAACATGTCCTGCCTTCCTGCTCTGGTGGGCCAGTTTTGTACAGTACATCCACAATCATACATCTGTATAATTACCTTCATGGTTTTTTTTAATCTTCCCTGATCTATCTAGATAACTGCTCTTTTTCTCCCTTAGACTTAAAGGCACTGCTCTGAGCCATCCCCATGATCCAGAACCAATGATCATTAGGCAGATGGAAGAGGCAGCCCAGGTTCCTGAAGAATCTTCATCTCCCAAGATGGATGATTCAGCCTTTTTGGAAAAGACAAAGACCTCCAGTGCTTTAACAGTCCCTTACAAGAATGCCATTGGCAAAAGTAACCATCCTGTTCCCAGGATTCCCCTGAAGCAGAATAAGGGGCTGTACAATCTGGCCCCAAGCTCATGGCAGATGAAGCCACTGTGGATAGTAGCAGGAAGTCCTTATGAAGCCAAGTGGATCCACCACAAGTATCTGTATTGCAATACCAGACCTTGGTAAGGGAAATGGACCAAAAACTTGGCTGTTAACAGATAATGTTGTCTGTAAGAAGTAGGACAACATAGCCAACAGCGTTGCTAAAGTATTAGTTATTGAAGTCTTCCTCTTCTCCGTTATTAGATCTGACTAAGGGAGCAGCATAACTTTCCTTAGGTTTGCTTCTTTAGATCAGAGTAGAAGCCATTTAGTATTGTTCGCTACTTACTCCATATACAGTATTGGGGTGGTGAATCTGGTCCTCTAGAACAGAGGTAGGCAATCTTGGCTCTTTTATGACTCGTGGACTTCAACTCCCAGAATTCCTGAGCCAGCATGGCTCAGCTTGGAAACCTCTCCCTTTCCCCTCAGCATGGCTGGCTCAGGAATTCTGGGAGTTGAAGTCCACGAGTCATAAAAGAGCCAAGGTTGCCTACCCCTGCTCTAGAACAACAGTTCCCAAACTTGGCAACTTTCCAAGGCAGCTATGTTGGCTGGCCAGTTCTGGGAATTGAAGTCCACACATCTTAAAAGTTGCCAAGATTGGAAAACCCTGCTCTAGACGATGTTAAAGTACAACTGACAGCAGCTCCAGTTAACATAGTCAATGATGAAGGGTCCAGGAGTTGTAACTCAAGAGACCTCACACCTGCCTGTATTTTAAAGGTACGGTCTTGTTTGCCTTATGCTAGGTTTTTTTAAATTTTGAAATCCTTCTCATTTCTTCTTTGCAACTGGAAGTTCGTTTAATTAGCTTTTACTGTATCTGAAATTGTATTTGAAATTCCTTCCCCCCCCTTCCTTTCTTTCAAAATTTGTGATCCAAATAGAGGACTCCAAATGAGAATGAAAGCAAAACAGATTTATTAGACCATCATATGCTGTAAACTTGGGAATTTGACCCACCTGGAAACTTGAATGCAGATTTAAAACATTGTTTAAAATGTGATAGAACTGAATTAAGTTATCTTCACTTGGAGATATTGTGCCATGCTGAATGTACTTAAATGTTAGGAAAGGACAGGCTAGAGTCCTGTGCTTTTGTCTTGACAAATAAGAAAATGTTGGAAGGGATATGTGCAATAAAAATATCCAATTTTTATCAAAATGGATTTTAGCACTTTGGGGTCGAAATTCAGATCTCATTCTAGTTCAGTTTATTTTAATTCTCAATTACACGATGTGGTTGGAAAAGGTTGTTTGAAATAAAACTGGCATTTCTCATTCTTCGTTGATCCTTGTCAGGTCCCTTTAACTAATGAGAGATTTAATAGTAGATGATAGGACAAAATATGCTTATGGGGAAGGGAAGTGTTTTTTTTTAATTTAGGTATGTGTGAAATGTGAAAGTTTATTGTATATTTGATGATTTAGAAGAAGCACATTAAGAAAACAGACATGAATTAGGGATTGTTCTCCATGGAGTTGAAAGTTGATTGATGCGATAAGGGAGTATAGGGCAGACATGAAGCATGAGTAAAGAATGAATGGTATGCTTAGCAGATGATTCAGTTGAAGCGGGACTAAAATTATGAAGCGTAATAATGCCCTTTTAGTTGTTTAATGTATTAATGCAGGGGTGTCAAACTCGCAACGACACGTGGCGTGTCGCAACGTATCGTGACTTTTTTGCCATTGCCGGCAATGGGGTGGACGTGGTTTTGCTATGATGCATCTGGCCTGCGGGCCAGCAGTTTGACACTCTTGTATTAATGGGTGAATGTATTAGGAATATCTTGTAGCAATATTAGAGATGCGTTAGGGTCATCAACACCCACCCACATAGATGTCCCTAACTAATGCATTATACACCTGCACATTTTTGTATATAGTTAAACTTATTTTAAAGACCAAAATATTGAATACATTACAATTCAGCCAAATTAAAAAAGGGGGGGAAGGCCAGAGAATTAATACAATTTGCAGACTGTCTAGGCCAGTGGTGGCGAACCTATGGCACGGGTGCCAGAGACGGCACTCGGAGCCCTCTCTGTGGGCACACGTGCCATTGCCCCAGCCTCGCCTCTCCCCACGTCCTCCTCCTCACCAGCAGCCCCCCTGGAGGAGAGTTGCCCCCGAGCGTGGCCCACACGGAGCAGTGCAGCCAAGGACATGGTACCCAGGCAGCGTAGACAAGACTCTGCCCTCATGCCCCATCCCGCACAGTTGATGCTGCGGGGCGCGGGCAGAGGGCGTGGCCATGGTGCTGCTGGGCTGCCTGGGCGATCTGTGGTGGGCCCTGGAGGCGGTGAGTGGCCCTGCGGGCAGGTGGGGTAGGGGACAGGGTGGGGGTGGAGCAGGGGCGGGGCAGGGGGTGGAGCGGGGGCGGGGCCAGTTTTGGGGCACGGTCTCTAAAAGGTTCGCCATCCCTGGTCTAAGCAGAACTAAATCAGCTAACGGAGATTGCCAGTAGTAAATCCAAATCCTTCTCAAGTTAATCATAAACAAAATTTGGCAATCTCCCTATATATTTCTTTAATGGGACCACAACTATCTCAGTTTGGTCACCTTGATAGTATAATGTTTGTTTTATTACTTTTAACCTTTTAAACTGCTCAGAATCTTTTTTGACAAGCGGTCAGTCTGAAATGGTGCTAAATGAATGAATAAGTAGGCTTTTTTCTAGTAACAAAAATAGAGAGTTCTCACCAGATCGGTCACAATGGAAAATTAATCGGTTGCAACCATTGACAAAAATAATAATGCAATAGTGTTTGCAAATTATCTTGACCACGCCATCCGGACAGCAGCCCGGGCAATCTTGTGGCAGTATATTAACCATCAGTGGCAAGGCAGTCTAGCTAATGGAAATGTTCTTTTTTTTATGGGACAGAAAGGATATTATAATTAAGTATGGAGAGAGGTCTACCACAAAGATCACCATTGTTGTTAATCCTACGCAGCTCCAAATCAAGGGCTCACTGCTTAATTTCCAGGATGACACTCTCGTGCTCTGTCCTCAGCAAAAATTTGATTTTTTAAAGGAAACTTGTGCTTTCTTTTAAAGAAGAGGCAAATTTATCAGCTAGGATTTTTTTTGTAAAATGATGGATGACTTCAGCCAAAAGAGTTGTGTTTTGTCAGAGAACACAGTCTCAACATTCCAAATGTAGTCTTTTGAGTCTTCAGAAAGGGGACAAAGGTTAGCAGAGATTGCAGCAAAAATTCTATGTGAAGAGTAGATGACAGGAAACATTTTGGCGAATAGCTATACAGGTGGTCCTTAACTTAGGATCACAATGGTGACCAGAACTTCCATTGCTAAGTAAAGCAGTTAGGTGGGTCATGCCCAATTTTATAATCTTTTTTAGCTGTGGCCATTAAGTGAATCACACAGTTGTTAAGCAAAAGGTATTTCTGTTGATTTTGTTTGTCAGAAGCTGGCTAGGAAAGTTGCAAATGGAATCAAATGATCCTGGGATACTGCAACCATCATAAATGCATGCCAGTTGCCAGGTGCCATAATTTGATCATGTGACTGCAGTGGTCATAAGGGCAAGAACCAGTTGTAAGTCTCCTTTTTCAGCACCATTGTAACTTTGAATAGTCACTCCCATCCTGTTCTACTCATGTTGGAAGCATCTAATGCAGTGGTGGCGAACCTATGGCATGTGTGCCAGAGGTGGCACTCAGAGCCCTCTCTGTGGGCACGCGCACCCTAGCCCCACCTCCCCCCACGGCCCCACCAGCAGACCCCCCCGGAGGAGAGTCACCCACGGGCACAGCCCATGCAGAGCAGCGCAGCCAAGGACATGGCAGCCGGGCAGCAGGGACAAGACTCTGTCCTCGCGCCCCGTCGTGTGCAGATGATGCTGTGGGGTGTGGGTGGAGGGCGTGGCCGTCATGGCACTGCAGGGCCACCTGGGTGATCTGCTGCAGCGGGCTGTGGAGGCAGCGGGTGGCCCTATGGGTAGCCGGGGGTGGATGGCGGGGCGGTTTTTGGGCACTCGGTCTCTAAAAGGTTCGCCATCATTGATCTAATGCACTTCTGGGTTGAAAGGATTAGCCAGTGACACCACTTTGCCTGGGTGACGCCCAGTTAAGGGGTTCTTTTATGGCCCCGTTAATGTTCTCACCGAAGTGGTACCTATCTATCTACTTGTGATTGCTCACTTTCAAACTGCTAGGTCAGCGGGAGCTGGAGCAGATGACGGGAGCTCACCCCCTCCACACAGCAGCACTCGGGTCTGGAATATGGGCTTGCTAATTGTCAACCCAGCATCCTAACTATGTGAGCCACTGTGCTCCTTGAACAGTCACCAAATGAACTGTTGTAAGTCGAGGATTACCTGTAATGCACTTTTTGGGAATGAGCAAGCCCTCCCTCCCCCATCCATTGTTGCAATGTATTCTCAGACTTTCCAACAGGTTGTGTACCTTTCAAATTTTCCATGCAGTAAGAATCTGATTATAGATGCTTGTTTCATACCAGACTGAGTTTAAGAACCTTGGGCGCAGGAGAGGGAGGGAGGGCAGGAGTTATGGCTATTTCAAAGCACTGTAAGGAAAAAGGAAGCTGTATCTTGCCTGCCTTTGAGCCAATCACTCTAATTTTTCTATCTACATCCAAAATATTTATTACATTTACACCTACCCTCAATCAGAATAGCCCCACAGCCATTTATAAATATAAACAGAATTAAAACAGTAGAAATTAAAAATGAATAGCAATTAAAACAAAATCAGACTGCCCAAATCCAATGATCAATTAAAATAAAAAAAGGATTTTACAGGTAGTCCTCGACTTACAACAGTTCATTTAGTGACCGTTCAAAGTTACAGCACTGAAAAAAGTGACATAACCATTTTTAGTTACAACCTTTGCACCATTCCCCATGATCATGTGATCACAATTCAGATGCTTGACAACTGATTCATGCTTATGACCATTGCCATGCTCCAAGGTCACGTGATCCCTTTTTGCAGCTTTTTGACAAGCCAAGTCAATGGGGAAGCCAGATTCACTTAAAAACCCTGTTACTACCTTAACAACTGCAGCGATTCATTTAACAGGTGTGGCAAGAAAGGTCGTAAAATTCATTTAATAAATGTCTCATTTAGCAACAGAAACGTTGAGCTCAATTGTGGTTGTAAGTTGAGGATTACCTATATTGTAGAATGGCTTGGTGTTTAAGGAAAAGTATTCATCGTGGTTCAGTCCAAGCCGGGAATAAACAACATGGCGACTGCTTTAGAAAGAAGGTTGCAGTTTATTGAAGAGGAGAGCCAGACAGAAAGATGGCTCTGGAAGAAAAGAGGAGTGAGCACATGTAGGGAGTGGGTTTTTATACCCTCTGGAGCCTTTTGTTTGGAGTTGTTCCTGTGGCATGAACTTTGACCTGAGTCTGAATGTGCCTTTCTGGTATTCTGATGGTGGTGGGTTAATCCTATTATGTCCCAAAGGTCATATCCTGCTTCCCTGGGACTGTGGCTGATGCCTCTTAGATTTTTGGTGTGCGGGATTGTTGATTCTAGGGATCTTTCTTCCTAATCCGTTTCATGACTCCAGTCTTTCTGACAAGATTATCACATCTGCAATTCTACAGACTTGGTTTCTGTTTGGGACAGAGAGATTTGGGGGGGGGGTGTCTGCTTTTAAATCCTTTAGGGAAATATATTCTGTCTTTTAAATATTTCCAAAAATATTTCTTTCTGGGGGGGTGTGTGACTTCCCACACTGGGAAACAGCTTGGTCCTTCGGATCCTCCTGAATGCCATCCACGAAGGGCATCACTGATTCAATCATCACTGAAGCAACCTGAAGGTTTTTGCAGTACACAAATATTCCAAGGTTGAAAAAGAAAACAGGATTTAATAATAATAATAATGATAAAGTTGGAAGGGACCTCGGAGGTCATCTAGTCCAACCTCCTGCTCAGGCAGGAAACCCTATATACCATTTCGGACAAATGGCTGTCCAGTCTCTTCTTAAAAACTTCCAGTGTTGGAGCATTCACCGCTTCTGGAGGCAGGTTGTTCCACTGGTTAGTTGTTCTCACTGTCAGGAAGTTTCTCCTTAGTTCTAGGTTGCTTCTCTCCTTGATTAGTTATAATAATAATAATAGTAAAGTTGGAAGGGACCTTGAAGGTCATCTAGTCCAACCCCCTGCTCAGGCAGGAAACCCTATACCATTTCAGACAAATGGCTGTCCAGTTTCCTCTTAAAAACTTCCAGTGTTGGAGCATTCACCGCTTCTGGAGCCAGGTTGTTCCACTGGTTAATTGTTCTCACTGTCAGGAAGTTTCTCCTTAGTTCTAACACAGCCCAGGAGAACTAGGAGAAAATTGAGGGAATGTAATGGAATACGATGGGGGGGGGGAACACCACTGGGTGCCTTTCCACACGGGGTGACATTTCCTTGCAAGCTTCACGTGTAATCCCAGCGCGCTCCCTCCCCGTCCGGAGGTCTCCCTCAATTTAGAGCCCAGAACCGGAAGTCTTGCTGGGGAAAAAAGCAGCAGGACGGCTGACGGGCGCCCTGGCCGACCTTCTCCAGCGCGCAGGCGCGCTGAAGAGGCGTCGCTTGGATCTCGCCAAGTTCACGCCGGGTCCGCGGCTGGCGTACCATTTCCTCCTTCGGTCAAGGAGACTAGAGACGTGCGCCTGCGCAATAGTTAGCGCAAGCGTCGCGCCTGGAAGCCGGTTGCAGTGGCGGCGGGGTTCGCTGCTCGGGGGGGGCTCGCGGCGGGCCGGGGGAGGGGTGGCGCGCGGCGAGGAAGAAGGCCGCCTCGCTCGATCGCGCGCGCGCGCCCGCCATGTACCAGCGGAGCCCGAAGGCGGCCCTGCGCGTGGGGGCCCGCTGCTCCTGGCGATGGGACGGCGGCAGCAGCAGCAGCAGCCCGTTCCGCCTGGGCCAGGGCGAGTCGGCGCGCTGTTGCCACCCGGCGCGGTTGCGGCAGCGGGTGAGTGAAAGGCGGCGGCGGCGGCGGCACGGGCGTGGCCGGGCATCCCCAGCTCCTCGCGGGAAAGAGGAGGCAAAGGCAGGGGCGCCTGCCCCCGCGAGGAGCAAGCTTGTTGGAAAGCGGGGTGGGTAGGTGGGGGAATGGACCGGCAGATCGCGGAGAAGACAGAAGCAATTGGGATCCGTTTAGGCTGAGATCGCGGATCAATCAGTCACCTTTGCAGATCTCCCTTGCGGGGGGATCGGCGGCGCTGGGCTGGACAAAACCTCGGTTGGACCCGGTTAGAATTGCCGGGTTGAACGGAGCAGGATTATAGCCGGTTTTCTAAGGTTTTTCCCGTGACTTCACGCCTCCTCCGGTGCTTCTCCAGTGACAGCTCGCTCGGCGGATCAGTCGAGGCTCTGGTGTCGCTGCAGAGATGTGTAACCTGCGGGTAAAAGCGGTTTTTGTCTACCGCTTGAAAATCTTAGGAGGTGTGGCTGGCCGCCTTTCCAAAAAGTTGCTACTCGGTTGTTGATGTGACCCGAGGGGCAGTGATTAAATCCCGGCATAATACAGGATTAGCTGCATTGAATGAAATTCGTTTTAGTCTGGCCGCTTACACGCCATTTAAAGAGCAGAGATAGTAAAACAGTGGTTCTCAACCTTTTTAATGCCGTGACCCCAACCGGTCGTAAGTTGAGGACTAAACCGGTTGTAAGTTGAGGACTAAACCAGTCGTAAGTCGAGGACTACCCAACCGGTCATAAGTCGAGGACTTTCCCTGCCCGGGAGCGCCGCGCATGCGTGGTTCCGCCCCCCTGTGCCGGCCGAGGCGTAGCTGGCAAGCGGCAGAGACGGAGCAGGCCGACCACTAGCTGGCCCAGCCCAAGGGAGGTAAGGCACCCGCTGGAAAAGGGGGAAAAAAATGGCGGACAACCTTGCTTGGCGACCCCCGTGAAATGGTCGATCGACCCCAAATGGGGTCCCGACCCACAGGTTGAGAACCACTGTAGTAAAAGAAGAAGAAAAAAAATAGGGCAAGGTCTTGCATTGGAATGTATGAGATGCGTTTGAATATTAGTATTGTGTTTCATTCCTGTTTCTAGTCAAATCAGCATACGAGTTATAAACCTCAGTCTGTACTTGCTTTGCGCGCTCTAAGGTTTATTATTATTATTATTTTTTGGCCTGCAAAAGGACTGCTGGATTCTTGTCTTATGTTAGATTTGACTTTCATTTTCATGAGCCAAGTTTACAATCTTATTTTTATTTTATTTTATCCTGTACTATGCAGAAATGTTATTGCATTGACATCCCATAGTTCTGAGAAGATTTCTTATCTCAAAATAGAGTAAATTATGGCCTGTAACTTATCTTGTGGTTGGTCCTTAATAAAACAAAAACAAAAAAAAACCCCAAACAACCAAACAGGGGATGTATTTAAATATCAAAGATTTTTCTTAAATTACCCAAATTCTGTTCTGTAAAAGAATGAGTTCTGTGCTCGGCAGGCATTACTCGGATAAAAGCAAACTTCCTTTTCCGTGAAAAAGGCTTGTCAAGGTGCAGATCTATCAGGTGAGATCAGACAGCCCAGAGATAATACGCTGAGGGAAATGCTGCTTCCGCCTTTCAGGAGCGCCAAGGACTGAATACGTTTTTTTTATCATTAGGTTCATTATTCTGAAATCTCTCTCCCTTTTTTTTTTTTTAAGGATGTGGCTGCCTCCTCGGATAAATTACCTCCTGAGCTTGTCTCTTCCACATCAGTAAGACTGACTTTTCACTCCCTATTCTCCAAGAAGCTGTCAGAAGCTACCCCTCGCCATCCGCCTCTGCCTCAACCTTCTGTAGAAAACTGTACTGTAATCAATTATGGACTGAAATTCAGCAGCCCGGAGACTAGGCCCCTTTTCCAGCCAACTGTCCCTTCCCCTCCTGAAAGCATGGAAGATGCCATCATTTTGGAGAACGGGAGGCAAGAGGATAACTTAAGGGTACGACCTAGAGAAGGACTGGACAGTACTTCTTTAGACTCTTTGTATAGTCTCTTTCATGGCTGGCCGTTGCCATCACCTTACCAGACGCCTGAGGCAGCACCCGCATCCCTCGCGCCTTTCCGAGCCACATCTGGGGCTCCCTCCCCGGTCACTTCTCCTACCAGTAATAACCGCGACATGGAGGAGCATCTCGAAGTCATGCAGCAGAAATTACGGGAAGAGGTACTCAACGTTGCTATTTTGCTACTTGGGGAACTAGCTTTCTTTTCCGTTGTAGAATGGTAGGGCTGGCTGGGAGACTGCATGATTGTGAACTTGGCATTGGATAAAAGACTTGTGTGTGAGAGAGAGAGACACAGTTTTGTCAAGTGTAGTTTAGGAAAAAAAAAAGAGCTGGGGTTTGCAGAGTGCTCGGTGGTCCATTGTTTGTTCTGTGATTTAAGCAACTCCTAAGAAAGAGGAGATCTTTTCTGATCTCATCTGTTCATATATACCAGTGATGGCGAACCTTTTAGAGACCCAGTGCCCAAAAACCGCCCCCCGCCCCTGCTCCGCCTCCTGCCCTGCCTGCCCCACCCAGCCACGGCCACACACCGCCTCCATGGCCCACTGCAGCAGATCGCCCAGGCAGCCCTGCAGCACCATGGCAGCCACGCCCTCTGCCCGCACCCCGCAGCATCATCTGCATGCTATGGGGCGCCAGGGCGGAGTCTTGTCCCTGCTGCCCGGCTATGTCCTTGGCTGCGCTGCTCCATGCTGGCCACGTCTAGGGGCAACTCTCCTGCAAGATGGCTGCTGGTGAGGAGGGGGCCGCAGGGGGAGGCGGGGCTGGGGTGACGGTGTGCATGCCCACAGAGAGGGCTCTGAGTGCCATAGGTTCGCCACCACTGATATATACTATTAATTACTCTTTCTTATATAAGTTACATGTTAACAGCCAGGAATGGAAAACTACATATTTTAAGTACCGGTACATTACAATAAGACATGATATTTAGAGTACCTAGTAAATGCGTTCAATAAATTGTTGGTAAGTATTTAATGATGAATTCCTTCTCTGCAGTGCTGTTGTTTTTTAAATTGTAAAATCATCCTTTCTTTTTATAAGCGGTATTCAAATTGTTTACTGGCTTGGTCAATTACTCTGCTACCTCAAGATACAACATGTGAGTTAGTTATAATAGATCCCAAAATCCCAACATCTTTTTGGATGGCTTTATGGGCAACTACATATCTTAATGTTTTGCTTTGGACTGGTAAAAGAAGCTCTACAAGTATTAGGAATCCTCACTATCATAAATTGGAATAATCTTTAAAGGAACAACAGAATGTTTGTCTTGTGGCCTGTTTAGCCTTTTGGTGCACCAATGTGGGTTTTTTTTAATTGTAGCACACCTGCATTTCTTAATTATTGGAGAAAGATTAACAATTTTTGCTTTGTAATTGCTTGTTCAATATTTGTAATTTGCAGTAATCCTCTTTGAGTTTTTGAGGTTATAGTGCTGTTCATTGTAATATTTTATAGAAAGTGACTAAGACAATTATTTGAGGAGGCAGTGCTAAACCATGCTAAAAGTCTTGACTTTTGTAATCTGCAGGTAAAAGGATAACAAAGCAGGTGCTTATGTGTTTATTAATGTAAAGAATATTTGACTTCATAGACTAATAGTTCAATGTGTTGTAAAGCAGCTTTGTGTATCTGAAACACCTAAATTATTTTATAGATGGAATAGGGAGGTCTAGAAATTGATTGCACTAAATTTGAAAGCTTGCAGCAACAGGATTTATCTTAAAAAGAGTTTAGTTTCAGTCTTTTCTGCAAGCAGGTTGAAATTTTGGTTTCCCCAAAAATTCCCAAAGGGTCTTGATTTACGCACCTTTATATTCCACCCGTTCCCACAATAGTGAACAATTATTTGTGCAGTTCTAGGGTGCTGATGCATGCACTTGAGGTAAGCATGTAGGATTCCAGCATGTTTTATTAACTGATTATTGATACAACACACATTCACGAATAAAAATAAGACTGTAAAATCTGCACTCCTATTCATGGAAATTGAGGCATTAGAATTTAACAAATAGTAGTTTTTGTCTCTACTGGACAGAATATAGGCCGAAAACTCTCAAAGCAAAATATTGCCAATGTACTGCTGAGAATCTGTGAGCTATAAATTCCTCACTTTGGTTTGCTCTTCTTGTTCTCTCTCCCATCCCTCCAGTTACCAGCCTTTTTTTCGAAGTCTCATGATTATGCAATGTATTCCCAGGACGTAGAATTCATCAATGAGATTCTGCATCTGAAAACACGGTCAGTCTTGAATCAGCGAGGGAAGGTGGGAAGTTACCTGAGGGCTGTCCTTTAATGAATGAGAAAGGTTCCATAATATGGTTAGGGTTATACAGAGGAATTCAGTCTACACTTACGTCAGAGATCTAACCATTGGAGAGCTGGGCAAATTTTTTTCCTCATGAAAAGTTTCCCAGATTTAATTTCAATTTATTGTTGGACCTTGATCTTAGAAGACAGGAAACTGTGGCCAGCGTATCTGATCCACAAAGAAAAATCTGTGCTTATCCCTGTATTCAGTTCTGGGAAGTCCGGGGGGGGGGGAAGGGGATGAAGGGGGTAGAGTTATATAAAATTTGGTGTATTAATATGTTATAAAGAATGTAATTTTTTCTTTGTGAAGAGAAGGTGGTCGGCTAGTACCCCCAAACTGCATCCGAAGGTTGAGGAAAAGAAGGAGGTGGGATGTGTAGGGTAGTTGGAAGAGAAAGAGGAGAGAGGTGTGGGTAGGAGGGGAGGAAACGAAGAGGGAAGTAGGTAGGAAGGGTGAAAGAGAGGGTGGATGCGGGGGGGGGGGGACGACTGCCGATCACCTCTGAAAATATGATATTTAATAGGTTTTCTTTTTTAATGATGTGCACCATATTTGTATTAAGAATTTGTTTATTTGAAAATTAATAAAAATTTGTAAAACACAAAGAAAAATCTTTGCAAAACACACCAGTCATGAGAGAAGGTCATAACTTGCCCTCTTTTCAATATATGTATTTTATTTATTAAATGTGTACGGTATTCTCCTCCCCCACTCCCATTACCCATCGTTGGAAGGGGGGGGGAGTTCTTGTACACCATCTAGCCCTTTCCCCATTTATGGGGACAATTATTAGTAATCATATCCTATATAGCAAGGAAGGTGTGTAATTTTTAATAATAAATTATACAATTTCTTGGCTATATAAAATACGAGTATTAGCAATTGGCATGACAGGAAGGGCAAAAGACCCATCAAGGAAGCATCTGGAATTGGTTTCATAGATTCTGAATGAGTCTAATTGAATTCTTGGTAGCCCTATCCAATAAAGCAACTACCTTATCTAATTAGTGATTTCATGAATAGCACACTGACACTAAAAGAAAACCTGCTAATTTCCCCTCATTCATTTAAGAGCATATTGTAGGAGGCAACTGCATAAACAAAAAGTCTTGGCCCATCACTTTGTACTGATGTGGCATTTTGTCAGTTGCTAGAATACCTACTGAGCTCGCTACTTTATAGTTTTTCTGACAAATAGCTTAAGGACTTTTAAAAGCCGCCGCAATCCCCATTTTATTAGTGGCAAGGCTTGTGTTGTCATATATTTGATTCATTAAAGCTGCCTCCTCTTTCCCCAATATAACTGATTTCTAAAGTTTAAGAGCAGTGCCCCCCCCCCCAATCTTTTGAGTACCAGGGACTGGTTCCCTGGAGAGAGGTTTTTCCATGGACCGGAAGGGGCATGGTTTTGCATGCTGCTGGCATCCTGCAGATGGGGCTTCGCTTGTTTGCACGGCCCAGTTTCTGGCATGTCTCGGCCTGGTGCTGGTCCATGGACCTGGGGTTGGGGACCCCTGGTTTAAAAGTACATAAATGATTTGTGGACTATCCAACATTTCAGGTTTAGTATAAAAAAACTGCTTTGGGGGGAAGGTAGGAGGACAATCCTTGCGCCTGGCCAATATCCTATTAAAACAGCCGTTATTTATTAAAACAGCCGTTATTTTTCTTGAGGTCATTGGAAATTGTCACATGATCCTGAGAAAAGATGAAGCTGCTTTAAGATGTCGCAGACAGATGTGCTGTTTGTGTTTCCAAGCATTTTTGGGGAAATGAAGCACAGCTCTCATCTACAGTAATCTGTACTACCAGTATAGATATAAATTTTATTGTAGTCATTGATGCCTGTTGAAGGCAAAGATTCAGTCTTCCTTTCCAAAGGCTGTGGCTGCACCTAGGCCACTCTTATTTCTCAGAAGGAAATACAAGAAGTCCTCATTTAGTGACCACAGTTGGGACCCACAACTTGGTCCTTAAGCAAACTGGTTGCTAAGTGAATCTGCAAACTGTGCTTTCCTTTGCAGGAAACTGCATCTTCAGCTTTCCTTTACAGACCTGGACAGTTATACATGTGAGGATAGGTCACAAAGCTTCTTTTTCATCACTGTCATAACTGAGAATGGTTGCTAAACAAGGAAGTCTGTAAATGAGGACTGCCTTTACTATACATAGATGGAATCTTTTTCTAGTCAGAGACAGGTTCTCAAAATGGGTTATTTTGATTTAGGTAGTTCTGTACAGATAATCCTTGACTTTTGACCGGTTGCTTAGCGACTGTTCGAAATTGACAGTGTCCCTCCCCCTGGGGTGTTTTACGTTTTTGCTGAAAACTGCCCATAGTGAACAATTGATTCACTAAGTGACTGCAGCGTTTGCTTTGTGACCGCTACAAAAAAGGATTGTAAAATTTGTAAGTTGTCAGTTGTAAGTCGAGGACTACCTGTAGTCCAGGAGTCCCCCAACCTCTGGGCCACAGTCCTCTAGTGGGCTGTGAGGTGTTTGCAACCAGGCCAAGGAAACGGGCGAGCCCACACACACACATCCTCACTTGCGCAAACAGCGGGCAAGTATGTGCACAAGCACTCCAATTTGTGTGAGCAGCAGGCGCGCATGGATGCCGCTCACGCAAATGGAGCTGTGCTCACGAGCGCTTGCCGGCTGCTTGCGCAGAACCATCTTCTCTCTCTCTCCCTCCCGCCCCCCTCCAAGCAAGTCCGCAAAGCCGGAAAGGTTGGGAACTCTACTATAGTCATCTATCTTACATGGGAGCAGATAAGAAATAGATGTAAGAGACATCATTCAATGTGTATGGGAAATCCACGGTGAGAGAATTATTTAAACATGCATCGAGGTACATTTATGTATAGATAAGGAAGTGCAGGTAGTCCTCGACTTACAACAGTTCGTTTCGAGACCAAGTTGCAATGGCACTGAAAACAGTGACAGTTTTCACACTTAACGACTGTTGCAGCATCCCCATGGTCACGTAATCAGAATTCAGACTCTTGGCAACTAACTCATATTTACGACGGTCGCGGTGTCCCAGGGTCATGTGATCACCTTTTGCGACCTTCTGACAAGCCAAGTCAATGGGGAAGCCAGATTCACTTAACAACCCATGTTAAGATGACCTTAACAATTGCAGTGATTCATTTAACAGGTGTGGCAAGACAGGTCGTAAAATGGGGCAAAATTCATTTAACAAACGTCTCATTTAGCAACAGAAATTTTGGGCTCAATTGTGGTCGTACATTGAGGCCCACCTGTAGCCTTTTCTGCAGTGAGGCGATACAGGAATTCCCTATTCGAACCGTTCTCTTCTTACTTCTACCACCAGTGGCCTAACGATATATCAAATGGCGGTTGTGTTGTGCCGTTTTGTGGCCTGGAACTATTTTATTCATATGCACCTAGAGGTGATGAAGGTGACACAACATCCGGAGAACTGGAGCATCCAAGTGCGGTGGCGGATTAGAGGACTGCCTTTCCACATTTTCCTGATGCGTTTCTTCAGGAATAAACCTGAATTTTACAGGTGAGGCGCCTCTGAGGGGATAGCAATAGTTTCTAGCAGGACTACCCGATTCTGTAATAGCTTTGTTCCCTCTGCCATCCGTCTGGTAAACTCGCAAGATTCATTATGCATAATATTGTATTTATTTATTTTTGTCATATTTATGTAGTGTATATTGGAGGTGGTGACCCTTTGAGAGCTGTATGCAACAGAATTTCATTTTAATGTATGCCGATTAGTGTACTTTCAAAGTAACAATAAAGTTATTATTCTGTTATTCTATTCTATTATTCTATTCTATTCTATTCTGTTCCAATTCTAATCTAATTCTATTCTATTCTAATTCTATTCTATTATTTCTAATTCATTCCATTCCTATTCTATTCTATTCTATTCTATTCTATTCTATTCTATTCTATTCTACTCTACTCTACTCTATACTCTACTCTACTCTACTCTACTCTACTCTACTCTACTCTACTCTACTCTACTCTACTCTACTCTAATCCTTAAGGCTGAAATAGAAAAACAGGCATAGAATGCCCTTATCTTACTTCTGTCTAACCCTTTTCTGAGAGATTTCTCTGTGGAGTCCTTGGTGCTCTCTGAGCTTGGTTGTTTTCTTGCGGATATTTCCACTAGCACTAGCACTGGTGATGTTACGTAGTTGGGTAATGAAAGGTCTGCAAGAAAACAACCAAGCTCAGAGAACACGAAGAAATCCACAGTTCAATATTCTTTTCTATTGATTTACCATTCTCTTTTGGCATCTGGGCTGGTCTTCTGAATCCTTCCTTAATATGGTCTGATTTGCTATGCTTATTGGCCTGGGATGTAAGCGCAGTTAAACTTAATCAAGCCTTTTAGGACAGAGTAAAATAACTACTCAAAAATATTATAATTCTACAGCTGTATTTGTCTAAGAGGATGCCAGAATGTGGTCTTGCTTGGCTAATTTTCATTTCACTCCTCTTCCAGAATTTACGATGCCTATTCCACTTTCTTCTTAAACCCGCAAGGTTTAATTAAGTGTCACAGAGTAAGCAAGGTGAGTTCCTGAGCGTGAACAGTGTTGCAGGATATCCTGGTGTGATTCCCAACTGCCCCTCCACAAAAAACTTTGCTTAGATCTTGGCAAGAAAACAAGTCTGTTGAAACTAACTTTTGTGTTTTCTTTCCTTTCAGTTCATGCCCTCCCAGCCACTTCAGAACAAGCTGAAAAACCTTGCCGTGGCCTCTTTGCTGGGCCTGGAGCTCTCAGACCAGAGGCCATCCCTTTTGCCGTGGCTAGTTAACAGCAAGGGGCATCAAGAGACTGTAGGGGATAGTTAAGCCTTGCCCCTCTTGTCAATACCTCTTTTGGTTCATCTGCCTGTATGGTAAGGAGGATGCCACTGAACAACCCATTGTATATCTGTGTTTCTTCTGTATAGTGTGGATGTTGCCCCATGTTGGTGCTGTTAATTGCACTAGTAAGTGCTGTAAAGATGATTGCAATCTAATATTGTACATAATAAAAAAAAGTTTACGTTGCAAGAATATCTATTTATTTATTATTTAAATTTATATACCGCCCTATCTCCCTTACGGGACTCAGGGCGGTGAACAGGCAATAATAAAAATCACAATAAATATTGAATAAAAAGCCTGCTCTAAAATACCCCATATAAAACCCCTAGCAAAGCCCAATCAAAACTACGCCAGGCCGGCCGCATGGAATAGATGGGTTTTCAAGGCTCG